>NW_022631047.1:469552-485381 GCF_010015895.1 Lontra canadensis | reverse complement strand
CTCCTGGATTTTGATGCTTGTTCCCTTTGCCATATTGGGGAAATTCTATCCAATAATTCTCTCCAATATACCTTCTGCTCCCCTCTTTCTTCTTCTTCTGGAATCCCAATTATTCTAATGTTGTTTCATCTTATGGTGTCACTTATCTCTCGAATTCCCCCCTCGTGGTCCTGTAGCTGTTTTCCCTCTTTTGCTCAGCTTCTTTATTCTCTGTCATTTGGTCTTCTATATCGCTGATTCTTTCTTCTGCCTCATTTATCCTAGCAGTGAGAGCCTCCATTTTTGATTGAACCTCATTAATAGCTTTTTTTATTTCAACTTGATTATATTTTAGTTCTTTTATTTCTCCAGAAAGGGCTTTTATATCTCCCGAGAGGGTTTCTCTAACATCTTCCATGCTTTTTTCGAGCCCAGCTAGAACCTTGAGAATCATCATTCTGAACTCTAGATCTGATATATTACCAGTGTCTGTATTGATTAGGTCCCTAGCCTTTGGTACTGCCTCTTGTTCTTTTTTTTGTGGTGAATTTGTCCGTCTTGTCATTATGTCCAGATAAGAGTATATGTAGGAACAAGTAAAATACTAAAAGGGTGGCAACAACCCCAGGAAAATATGCTTTAGCCAAATCAGAAGAGATCCCAAATCGTGAGGGGGGGGGGAAGGGGATATAAAGAGGTTCAGAAAGAAAAAAAGAAAAAAGAAAGAAAAAAGAAAAAAGAAACAAATAAAAAAAGAAAACCAATAATGAAAAAATATAAAATGGAAAAAGAAATATATATATTAGATAAACTAGTTAAAAAACGTTAAAAAAGAAAAGGGTAAAAGTTAAAAAAATTTAGCAGATAAGAGAAAAAAATTGAAAAAGAAAAAAAATTAAATTAACTGCAAGGCTAAAGAATCATGGGGAGAAAGCCATGAGTTCAGTGCTTTGCTTTCTCCTCCTCTGGAATTCGCTGCTCTCCTTGGTATTGAAACTGCACTCCTTGGTAGGTGAACTTGGTCCTGGCTGGGTTTCTTGTTGATCTTCTGGGGGAGGGGCCTGTTGTAGTGATTCTCAAGTGTCTTTGCCCCAGGCGGATTTGTACTGCCCTTACCAGGGGCCGGGCTGAGTAATCCGCTCGGGTTCGATTTCGGGAGCTTTTGTTCCCTGAGCAGTTTCCGTAGAGTTCCGGAGGAAGGGAATGAAGTTGGCGGCCTCCCAGTCTCTGGCCCAGAGGAGCCGAGTGTCTGGGGCCCCACTCCTCATTGCGCCCTCAGAGAACAGCGCCCAGCTGCTCCCATCACGCTGGCCTCTGGCCGCGCTCCGAGCTGACCGAGCCTGCGAGCAGTTCAAGGTAAACCCGAGCTTAGAGCTCACTCCTTGGCTCTGTCTCTGTAGCCGGCTTCCCCGTTCTAATACCTGTAATCTCTGTGACACTCAGACACCCCTGATCCTTCTGTGACCCTGTGGGACCTGAGGCCACGCTGACCCCGCATGGGCTTCACCCCGGTTAAGCCTCTGGAGCGATGTCCCTCAGCGGAACAGACTTTTAAAAGTCCCGATTTTGTGCTCCGTTGCTCCGCCGCTTGCCGGGAGCCGGCCCCTCCCCACGCGGTCCATCTTCCCGTTGCTTTGGATTCACTTCTCCGCCAGTCCTACCTTTCAGAAAGTGGTTGATTTTCTGTTTCCAGAATTGCTGTTCTTCTTCTCTTTGATCTTCCGTTGGATTTGTAGGTGTTTGCAATCTTTAGATAAGCTATCTAGCTGATCTCCCGCTACCTGAAGTAGTCTCAGCCTGCTACTTCTCCGCCATCTTGACTCCTAGAACACTTCTTAATACATGTGCTACAATGTGATATTTTTTACTTTATTCTATTTAAAACATTTTTATTTCAAATGCTGGTTGCAGCCCATTAAATTGAATCCGTAACCCACTAATGGCTTGCACTGCACAGTTGGAATCATGAATCAAGGAGAATTACAGAATGCTCTGGATGCCCTTGCCCTCCCTGTTACCAACCTGGAATCTTCATAGAGTGGTTGATGTTCACATCTGCATCAGCTTCAGGCTTCACAACCACAGAGAAGTAAAACCAATGAAGCTATAGTCATGAAACATACTTTCTCACTTGATTATCTTAATGGTCACAGTGGGATTTCAGTACTAAATATTCTTAGAGGTGAATAAAAATTGTAAGGCCACATAATTAAAAAATAATATACAATTTTTTGCATTTTTGGGGCACCGGGGTGGCCCAGTGGGTTAAAGCCTCTGCCTTCAGCTCAGGTCATGATCCCGGGGTCCTGGGATGGAGCCCCGCATCCAGCTCTCTGCTCAGCAGGGAGCCTGCTTCCCCTTCTCTCTCTGCCTGCCTCTCTGCCTTCTTGTGATCTCTGTCTGTCAAATAAATAAATAAAGTCTTAATTTTTTTTTGCATTTTCTATTATTCACCACCAAGTCCTATCCTGCATTTCACAGAAATAACAAAATTTCCAGGGTTTTTCTTGGTAAGTAATAGTCTTCTGCTGTCCCTTATCACTTTAGTGGGATTTGCTCATTTCTATTCTCCCACTAATTCAGACTGGAGCTGAATCAGAGTTTTCGGATATCTTGTCTTAAAGGGAACCAATAAAGAGGAGACCAGAAGAAAGATGTCACAGAGCTCCTATAACTCTTGGAATTTCCTGATTGATAGAAATGTCTTTTGCTGGGGCATCTGGGTGACTCTTTTGGTTAAGCATCTGTCTTCGGCTTAGGTCGCAATCTTGGGGTCCCGGGATCTAGCCCCATGTTGGGCTTCTAAGTGGGGAGCCTGCTTTTCCCTCTCCCTCTGCTCATTCTCGTGCTCTCAAATTATAAATAAATAAATAAGTAAATAAGTAAATAAATAAAATCCTTAAAAAAAAAAAAGGAATGTCTTTTACCTTGAGTTTATCCTAATGAGGTGACTGAGGGTTGGGACCCTAGAGAGTCTCAGAACGTGGCTGATTGTTAGAATGACCACATGCTTAGAGGATTGAAACCTTTAGCCCCATTCCCTGTTCACTGGGGAGGACAGGATGGGGGGGGGAGGATAGAGATTAATCACTATTAAAAAGTTGAACAAGGAGATTTGGGAAGACTCTGAGTTGGTGAACATGTTCAAGTGCTGGGAGGATGGTGTGTCAGGAGAGGGCAGAGAAACTCCATGTCTTCCCATTCATCATACCTTGCCCCATGAACCTCTTCCATTTGGTTGTTCCTGAGTGGTATCCTTTATAATCAATTGGTAATAGTATTCACATCACTTGCATATTACTATGGGCAATATTTGGAAGAACAAACACTAAATTAATAATCTCTATTTCTGGATGTTGCATTCTATGAATTTTTTCACTTTTCATATCTCTCTTTGAATTTTTCTATATTAAATATTTATTACATATGTAATTTTAGATAAGAGGGCTATATTTTTACTCACTGCAATGTACACATATTGTGTAAACAAATAATTAAGAACAGATTTCTAATTTTTCAGTGGAATCTTATTATTTTATGCTTGGACTGTGTTGCTTATATTGCATCTTTTTCTCTCTAAGGACATTATTCCCATTGTGTTTGGATTAGGATTTTCTTTGGCAAAGTAAATTACACTTTAAGTTCATTAGAAGCACTTGAATCAGGGCCTCCAAGGACTTTTTAAAGTAGTTTTCAGCGTGTGTGTTGTGGATGGAGGAAATAAACAGGCTTGTAAGTGTAAAAACTTGTTTGTCCAGAGAAAATCAGAACATCCACTCTGCAGAACTAGAGAGGCTCCTTAACTCCTCTTTGCTCTCTAAAAAAATTATCTTTCTTTCAGTTTCCCAGCATAGAAATATTTCCAAATTTTAAATTAGAATGGTATTTTTTATAAATTCAGAAACTGTATGTGTACTTATATGGTGAGTATAGGTTCTTGGGGGCAAGGGGCTAGGAATACACTTAGTTGATCCTGTTAGTAAGTTTTTGTTCAAATGTGAGGCTCACTAAGGTCATTTGAAGTATAGCTTTGTGGTGAAACAATGAAGAATGTCAAAGGTAAATACTGGGATGTTTTGCAGCCAACCTTCACCAGATCAAAAATGTGGGCAGGACCATTTTATGCATTATTAAGTTGGTAAAATTCTATGTAGAGTGATTTGATTGACACACAGAAACGAATTTTATTTTTTAAAAAGATTTATTTATTTATTTATGAGAGAGAGATTGAAAGAGAGAGAGAATGAGTGGGAAGGGCAGAGAGTCCCAAGCAGACTCCAGTCCAAGTGCAGAGACCGGCATGGGGTTTGAGCTCATGACCCAGAGCTCAGCATCTGAGTCAAAACCAGTAGTGGGAGGCTTAACTGACTGTGTCATCCAGGCACCCCTATTTTTTTTTTCTGAGATAAGAGAGAGTGTGCATGAGTGGGTGTGCAGGGGAGTCAGAAGGGAGAGGGAGAGAGAATCTTAATTGTGGAGCCCAAGGTGGGGCTTGATCTCATGATTTTGAGATCATGACTTGAGCAGAAATCAAGAGCCGGACACTTCACTGACTGAGCCACCCAGGTGGCCCTGAAACAACTTTCTAATCACTCTCCAGACCTCTCCTCTCTGCCTATTTCTGTCTTATTTATCTATCCAGTGTCTATCTATGTATTTATATCCCATATGTCTCAATTACCACTGGTAAGCATTCCATTTTTTTAATATCCCCCATTTTTCAGTACTGTATATCCTATTTGTCAACTATTTGTCTCATAAACTTAAGTTAATGTCCCCTTTTCTATCATGGTGTCTGTAACCTGGCAAAGCACCACAGTAAATTTGTACAGGATGGGAGTTGATATTACTCAGTTAAACGTCACAATGACCTTAGGCTGTACTATTCCTGTTAACTCCACTTCATATTAGGAACTGGGAGTACAGACAGATTAAATGACTTGCCTAAGGTCACTCATCTAGTAGATGACAGAGATATGACTTGATCCCATACTGTTCAAAGGTCCATGCAATTAATGTGTCTGCATTATTGAAACATGTATCACACTTAAGTTGTCATGAAGGAGGGAAAGCAAAGTATTTGCTTGGTAGCCTTCAGCTCTTTGTACTTTTTACCTATGGTTTTCAAATTATATTATTTTAGCATAATAGTCCTCTCTGCTCAAAGCCCTTTCTGCTGGGCACATATAAGGAGAATAAAGGAATTACAGAGGCACTTAGAAAAAGTCTGGAGAAGGGGCCACTGAAGGACTATTTTCTGGAAGAAATCTAACCTGACCTCTAAATAATGCCTAGTTTACTAGGGGAGCAATCTGGAGAATCTTGGTAGGGCATAACCAACATCCTCTATATATTTTGCATTTTATCAGTTACCACAACATGAAGCAAAGGAATTTTAGGATTTAGCTTCTGAATACTGTTCTTCTGAATACAAGTTTTAGATTAAAGAGACCCTACACCCATCAAAGTATAGCTCAAAGACGCTCAAGTCTTGTCCTAATAGGGTAAATCTCAACCAAAGCATGGGTTTAAAAATTGAATTAAATATGAACTTTTGGGACTTCACCAATATCAAAAGCTTCTGCACAGCAATGGAAGCAGTTAACAAAGCAAAAAGGCAACCCACGGAATGGGAGAAGATATTTGCAAATGACAGTAAAGACGAAGGGCTGATATCGAAGATCTATAAAGAACTCCACAAACTCAACACACACAAAACAGAAAATCATGTCAAAAAATGGGCAGAAGACACGAGCAGACACTTCTCCAAAGAAGACATACAAAATGGCCAACAGACACATGAAAAAATGTTCATCATCACTAGCCATCAGGGAGATTCAAATCAAAACCACATTGAGATACCACCTTACAGCAGTTAGAATGGCCAAAATTAACAAGACAGTAAACAGCAAGTGTTGGAAAAGATGTGGAGAAAGGGAAACCCTCTTACGCTGTTGGTGGGAATGCAAGTTGGTGCATCCACTTTGGAAAACAGTGTGGAGATTTCTTAAAAAATTAAAAGTAGAGCTTTTCTATGACCCTGCAATTGCACTATTATTTACCCCAAAGATACAGACGTAGTGAAAAGAAGAGCCATCTGTACCCCAATGTTCATAGCAGCAATGACCACAGTCACCAAACTGTGGAAAGATCCAAGATGCCCTTCAACAGACAAATGGATAAAGAAGATGTGGTCCATATATACTATGGAGTAGTATGCCTCCATCAGAAAGGATGAATATTTAACTTTTGTATCAACATGGATGGGACTGGAAGAGATTATGCTGAGTGAAATAAGTCAAGCAGAGAGAGTCAATTATCATATGGTTTCTCTTACTTGTGGAGCGTAAGGAATAACACGGAGGACATTGGGTGAAGGGGAGGAGAAGGGAGTTGCGGGAAATCAGAGAGGGAGATGAACCATGAGAGCCTGCAGACTCTAAGAAACAAACAGGGTTTGAAGGGAAAGGGTTGGGGGTTTGGGAGAGCCTGGTGGTGGGTATTAAGGAGGGCATGTATTGCATGGAGCACTGGCTGGGACACTGAAAAGAAAAATAAAAAAACACACGAAACAATTGCTGTGAATTGGGAGACCTTGGAATATTTAAAAACAACGGCAATAGCAGTAATTTTCAAGAAAACTCCCCATAAGCTGAGCTTCCCAGTAGTATATTTCAGTAGAGTTGAGAAAATTACCTCATCAAAACCTGATTATCATGTTACAGAAGGAAATGCATGTAACTTGGTTTGCTTGGCACTAGTAGAAACTGTCTGATCCTGTCATATTTTGACATTGCTCCTCAGATCCAATTTCTGTGACTTTTACATGAAGATTGGACAGTGGTGTGAAGCCAGTGATGAGAAACCATTCGGCAGTAACAATGTTCATCTTACTGGGTTTGACAAATGACCCACAGCTAGAGATTTTTATTTTTATCTTTCTGTTTATCTCATATATGTTAAGCGTAATTGGGAATCTGACCATAATTTCTCTCATCTTGGTGGATTCTCATTTAAAAACAGCTATGTATTTTTTCCTTCAAAATTTCTCTTTCTTAGAAATCTCATTTACAACTGCCTGTGTCCCCCCATACCTGTACGCCATATCAAGTGGGGACAGAACCATCACCATCAAGGCTTGCTTCAGCCAAATCTTTTTTATTGTCCTCTTTGCAGCTACAGATTTTTTTCTCTTGGCTGTGATGTCTTACGACTGCTACGTGGCCATCTGCAAACCCCTGTATTACATGACCATCATGGACAGCAGAGTCTGCAGGAATCTTATCCTCTGTTGTTGGGTATCTGACTTACTGATTATCCTTCCACCCCTTGGTTTGAGTCTCCATCTGGATTTCTGTGACTCTGTTATTGACCATTTTTATTGTGATGCTTCTCCATTACTGAAGAATTCATGTTCAGATACTTGGTCTATAGAGCAGCTGGTTATAGTCTGTGCTGTGTTGACCTTCATAATGACCCTTGTGTGTATAGTTCTGTCATACATATACATTGTTAGGACAATTCTAAGATTACCCTCTGTCCAGCAGAGGAAAAAAGACTTTTCCACCTGTTCTTCCCACATGATTGTGGTTTCCATCACGTATGGCAGCTGCATATTTATCTATGTCAAACCTTTAGCTAAGGATGGAGTGGCCATTAATAAGGCAGTTTCTGTACTTGCTGTATCTGTTGCCCCTTTGTTGAACCCTTTCATTTATACCCTGAGAAATAAACAAGTAAAGCAGTCTTTCCATGACATCCTTAGAAGACTTGCATTTCTTTCACAGAAATATTAGATTTTCTTATAGGGAGTTTAAATTAAAACAAGAAACAACTTATCCTATATCAATATGAAATCATATATTACAAACGGTATATCAATTCAGCATATAGGTGGAAATTGAATTATGGGAGTTGTGTAGTTCTCAACTTTGAGGAATTTTAGTTCTCAATATAGAGGAACAATAAAGAAAATTGAGAAGAAAGTCTAAGGAGAAATTGTGATGGGCCCAACATTATGCAGATACTTTTTTTTTTTTTTTAGTTTTATTTCAGTGTTCCAAGAGTCATTGTTTATGCATCACACCTAGTGCTCCATGCAATACATGCCCTCCTTAATACCCACCACCAGGCTCTCCCAAACCCCCAACCCTTTCCCTTCAAACCCTGTTTGTTTCTTAGAGTCTGCAGGCTCTCATGGTTCATCTCCCTCTCTGATTTCCCACAACTCCCTTCTCCTCCCCTTCACCCAATGTCCTCCGTGTTATTCCTTACGCTCCACAAGTAAGAGAAACCATATGATAATTGACTCTCTCTGCTTGACTTATTTCACTCAGCATAATCTCTTCCAGTCCCATCCATGTTGATACAAAAGTTAAATATTCATCCTTTCTGATGGAGGCATACTACTCCATAGTATATATGGACCACATCTTCTTTATCCATTTGTCTGTTGAAGGGCATCTTGGATCTTTCCACAGTTTGGTGACTGTGGTCATTGCTGCTATGAACATTGGGGTACAGATGGCTCTTCTTTTCACTACGTCTGTATCTTTGGGGTAAATAATAGTGCAATTGCAGGGTCATAGAAAAGCTCTACTTTTAATTTTTTAAGAAATCTCCACACTGTTTTCCAAAGTGGATGCACCAACTTGCATTCCCACCAACAGCGTAAGAGGGTTTCCCTTTCTCCACATCTTTTCCAACACTTGCTGTTTACTGTCTTGTTAATTTTGGCCATTCTAACTGCTGTAAGGTGGTATCTCAATGTGGTTTTGATTTGAATCTCCCTGATGGCTAGTGATGATGAACATTTTTTCATGTGTCTGTTGGCCATTTTGTATGTCTTCTTTGGAGCAGTATCTGCTCGCGTCTTCTGCCCATTTTTTGATGTGATTATCTGGCAGATATATACTTCTTACTTTTCTGGAACTTCTGTGTCTTTTTTGTTTGTTTGTTTTTAAAGATTTTATTTATTTATTTGACAGACAGAGATCACAATTAGGCAGAGAGGCAGGTAGAGAGAGGAAGGGAAGCAGGCTTCCCACTGAACGGAGAGCCTGATGTGGGGCTCGACCCCAGCACCCTGGGATCATGACCTGAGCTGAAGGCAGAGCCTTTAACCCGCTGAGCCACCAAGGCACCCCTGTGTCTTCTTCTTCTTCGTCTTCTTTTTTTTTTTTTAAAGATTTTATTTATTTATTTGAGAGAGAGAGAGCATGAGAGTAGAGAGGTCAGCAGGAGAAGCAGACTCCCTGCCAAACAGGGAGCTGGATGTGGGACTCGATCCCGGGACTCCAGGATCATGACCTGAGCCGAAGGCAGTTGCTCAACCAACTGAGCCACCCAGGCGCCCACCCCTGTGTCTTCTTAATCTATATTTCAGTCAACACTTTTTAGTCTTGTCAGGTATACATTAGTCATTAGTCTTGGGTATTGAATCTATTCCATCCATGTCACTGCTTTCCCCTCTTTGTAACACTACCTCTTTCAAAGTATTTTCTCTTTTCCAGAGGATAAGAACACTGATTTTTAGGAAACATAAGCTCTGTCCCCCTCAACTCTGCTTTGTTAATGCTGCCTCACAATAAATGTGTGAATTTGAACAAAATTCTAATAGTCATCCTTGCCTCTTCTTATCTGAACTTATTAAAACATGTGCAAAAAATCATTACATAAACAAAAATGTAACCAACTAGTCTTTTTTTTTTTTAAAGATTTTATGTATTTTGACACAGAGAGAGAGAGAGAGAGCACAAGTAAGAAGAGCTGCAGGCAGCAGGCTGTCCACTGAGTGGGGAGCCCAACATGGGGCTTGATTCCAGGACCCTGGGACTGTGACCTGAGCCAAAGGCAGTGGCTTAACAACTGAGCCACCTAAGCACCCTCCAAAGTCTTAATGATAATTGATAGGCTATCTCTTCTGAGTAATTATTCCAAAACCAAGTACTAAACCAAGTAAAAAAATTACTGACTTAACATCAGGTTGTGGCCAAAACAATGAGGACTGGAGGAGCTGAGATTATGCAAAGGGAAGAATTGTGAGAGGATGAACTAATTGTAAATAGCTGCTTTTGTTGGGGCTGATTCCATGTTAAAACCTGTTAAACCCCTAGGGCCTGCCTGGGCCTACTTAGCCATAGTGACTCCATGTTGCCTAGGTAGCCATTTTGTTGTTTAATAAATGCCTCAGCAGTTACTGATACCTGTTCTGGGTAGCCGTTGCTAAAACACATACCTAAAACAAGGCCATTTTGTTGTTTAATAAACATCTCAGCAGTTACTAGTATCAGTTCCGGGTAACCATTACTAAAACACACAGGTAGGAGACATCCAATCAGCCAAAGTCACATATGTAGATGTCTGCGGTTGTGCCCTATAAATCTAGCCTGTAAGACCAAGGGGTGGTCGCTCTCTTCGGAGGCGGCCCTGGACGGTCAATCTGACTTTTAATGCTTGGCATAGAATAAAGCTTTATATAACTTTCACTTTGTCTCAGCCTCATTCCCCTGGCCAGTCAGTCTACCTTCCAATGCTTGGCATAGAATAAGGCTTTGCATAACTTTCACTTTGTCTCAGTCTTGTTCCTTTGATAATGGACCCAACACTTTAACTTTTTTTAAAAAAGATTTTATTTATTTGACAGAGAGGGCACAAGAGACAGAGCATCAGGCAGAAGGAGAGGGAGTAACAGGCTCCCCATAGGGCAGGGATTCATGACCAAGCCGAAGACAGACACTTAACTGACTTAGCCACCCAGGAGCCTCTAACTCTTGAAGGCGTATTCACATTCATGACTCTGGTGGATTAAAGATACTTGCCAGTTCCTTGTTGCTTTCCAGATCAGAAGGTCCAGTTTCTTTCCTCTCTCCTTTAATCTTGACTATCTTTATGACTTGATTGTGACCATGAAATATGATAAAAGTGAAGTTGTATCACTTCAGAAATTAGGTCTTTGGAGACTTGTAGCTTCCATTTTCTTTTTTGGAACAGATGCTTTGGGGAACACAGGTGTTAGGTAAGGAGTTTGAATACCCTAGGTTGCTATACAGTGAGGAGAGAGATACTTGCAGAGAGGCTGCATAGAGAGAAATATTTGCTCAACCACCCTCTCATTCAGCCATCTTAGTTTTGGTGACATCTGATGAAGAAGCCATCTTGGATATCAGCTTTGATGAGCCTTCACATGATTCCAAAACTACTCACCACTGATTACAACTAAATGAAAGACCCATGTGGGAACCACCCAGCTATACCCTGTCCTCTCCTAGAACTGCAAGTGTCAAAGAGTTTTTTTATCCACTAAAACTTGAAGTGATGTGTTATACAGCAATAGGTATTCAAAAATAGGGTCCAGGATAAATGCTTTGCAGGGGAAACAGCAGATCTCTTGGTGGTCTTTCAAGGCTAGGGAAACCATATTGAACACTGGAGAGGCCTGAATAAAAAGTCTTCAAGCTGTAGAATTTTGAGTTTTCTCACCCCATTCTGAATGTACAATATGTCCAAAAAATGTTAATTAAAAACATAAAAAAGCCCCAAGGCTTAGATGTGAAAATAATGGATCAAAAATATGAGCCTGAAAGAAGTCAAACTCTCACTCTTTGCAGATGATATGATACTATATGTGGAAAACCCAAAAGACTCCACTCCAAATCTGCTAGAACATGTACAGGAATTCAGTAAGTGTCAGGATATAAAATCAATGCACAGAAATCAGTTGCATTTCTTTACACCAACAACAGGACAGAAGAAAGAGAAATTAAGGAGTCCATCCCATTTACAATTGCACCCAAAACCATATGATACCTAGGAATAAACCTAACCAAAGAGGCAAAGAATCTATACTCAGAAAACTATAAAGTACTCATGAAAGAAATGGAGGAAGACACAAAGAAATGGAAAAATGTTCCATGCTCCTGGATTGGAAGAACAAATACTGTGAAAATGTCTATGCTACCCAAAGCAATCTATACATTTAATGCAATCCCTATCAAAATCCTATCCATTTTTTTCAAGGAAATGGAACAAATAATCCTAAAATTTGTATGGAACCAGAAAAGACCTCGAATAGCCAAAGGAATATTGAAAAAGAAAGCCAAAGTTGGTGGCACCACTATTCCAGACTTCAAGCTCTATTACAAAGCTGTCATCATCAAGACAGTATGGTACTGTCACAAAAACAGACAAATAGATCAATGGAACAGAATAGAGAGCCCAGAAATAGATGCTCAACTCTATGATCAACTAAATTTCAACAAAGCAGGAAAGAATGTCTAATGGAAAAAAGACAGTCTCTTCAACAAATGGTGTTGGGAAAATTGGCCCCATGCAGAAAAATGAAACTGGACCATTTCCTTACACCACACATGAAAATAGACTCAAAATGGATGAAGGACCTCAGTGTGAGAAAGGAATCCATCAAAATCCTTGAGGAGAACACAGGCATCAACCTCTTTGACCTCAGCCGCAGCAACTTCTTCCTAGGAACATCGCCAAAGGCAAGGGAAGCAAGGGCAAAAATGAACTATTGGGATTTCATCAAGATCAAAAGCTTTTGCACAGCAAAGGAAACAGTTAATGAAACCAAAAGACAACTGACAGAACGGGAGAAGATATTTGCAAAAGGCATATCAGATAAAGGGCTAGTATTCAAAATCTATAAAGAGCTTAGCAAACTCAACACCCAAAGAACAAATAATCCAATCAAGGAATGGGCAGAGGACATGAATAGACATTTCTGCACAGAAGACATCCAGATGGCCAACAGACACATGAAAAAGTGCTCCATATCACTCGGCATCAGGGAAATACAAATCAAAACCACAATGAGATACCACCTCAAACCAGTCAGAATGGCTAAAATTAACAAGTCAGGAAATGACAGATGCTCATGAGGATGAGGAGAAAGGGGAACCCTCCTACACTGTTGGTGGGTATGCAAGCTGGTACAACCACTCTGGAAAAAAGCATGGACGTTCCACAAAAAGTTGAAAATAGAGCTACCCTACGACCCAGAAATTGCACTACTGGGTATTTACCCTAGAGATACAAATGTAGTGATCTGAAGGGGCATGTGTACCTGAATGTTTATAGCAACAATGTGCACAATAGCCAAACTATGGTAAGAACCTAGATATCCATCAACAGATGAATGGATAAAGAGGATGTGGTAAATATGTCTACAATGGAATAGCCATCAAAAAATTGAAATCTTGCCATTTGTGATGACGTGGATGGAACTAGAGGGTATTATGCTTAGCGGAAAAAGTTAATTAAGTGCAAGACTAAAGAATCACTGGGAGAAAGCCATGAATTCCATGCTTTGCCTTCTCCTCCTCTGGAATTCCGCTGTTCTCCTTGGTAAGTGAACTTGGTCTTGGCTGGATTTCTTGTTGGTCTTCTGGGGGAGGGGCCTGTTTGTAGTGATTCTCAAATGTCTTTGCCCCAGGCGGAATTGCACTGCCCTTACCAGGGGCCAAGCTAAGTAATCCGTTTGGGTTAGCTTTCGGGAGCTTTTGTTCCCTGAATGCTTTCCATAGGGTTACAGAGGACAGGAATGAAAATGGCAGCCTCCCCATCTCTGGCCCAGAGGAGCCGAAAGCTCGGGGCCCCAATCCTCAGTGCCCTATCAGAGAAAAGTGCTCAATCACTCCCTGGTTTCCAGCCGCGCTCCAAGCTCACCTAGCCTGTGACCAAGCGCCTCTGTCTCTGGCACACAGCTCTGCCTGGAGTCTCTGAACCCTGCAGATCCCTGAGCTCTTCCAGAGGGTGTCTCCCTGGATCTTGTGGGGACCCCACTCACAGAGCAGTGGCCTATGTCACCGATTATGGTTCAAGGTAAACCCGACTTGAGAGCTCACTCCTTGGCTCTGTCTCTGTCGCTGGCTTCTCTGCTCTAATATCTGTGAGCTCTGCAACACTCAGACACCCCTGATCCTTCTGTGACCCCGTGGGACTTGGGGTCACGCTGACACCGCATTGGCTTAACCCCGGATTAGCCTCTGGAGTGATGTTCCTCAGTGTTTTAAAAATTCAGACTTTTGGGGAGGAGTCAAGATGGCGGAGAAGTAGCAGGCTGAGACTACTTCAGGTAGCGGGAGATCAGCTAGATAGCTTATCTAAAGATTGCAAACACCTACAAATCCAACGGGAGATCGAAGAGAAGAAGAACAGCAATTCTGGAAACAGAAAATCAACCACTTTCTGAAAGGTAGGACTGGCGGAGAAGTGAATCCAAAGCGACGGGAAGATTGACCGCGGGGGGAGGGGCCGGCTCCCGGCAAGCGGCGGAGCAACGGAGCACAAAATCAGGACTTTTAAAAGTCTGTTCCGCTGAGGGACATCGCTCCAGAGGCTTAACCAGGGTGAAGCCCACGCAGGGTCAGCATGGCCTCAGGTCCTGCAGGGTCACAGAAGGATCGGGGGTGTCTGAGTGTTGCAGAGCTTACAGGTATTAGAACGGGGAAGCCAGCTACAGAGACAGAGCCGAGGAGTGAGCTATAAACTCGGGTTACCTTGAACTGGTCGCAGGCTCAGTGAGCTCAGAGCGCGGCCGAAGGCAGGGTGACGGGAGTAATTGGGCGCTATTCTCTGAGGGCGCACTGAGGAGTGGGGCCCCAGACACTCGGCTTCTCTGGGCCGGAGACTGGGAGGCCGCCATCTTCTTTCCCATCCTCCAGAACTCTACGGAAAGCACTCAGGGAACAAAAGCTCCCGAAAGCAAACCTGAGTGGATTACTCAGCCTGGCCCCTGGTAAGGGCGGTGCAACTCCGCCTGGGGCAAAGACACTTGAGAATCACTATAACAGGCCCCTCCCCCAGAATATCAACAAGAAACCCAGCCAGGATCAAGTTCACCTACCAAGGAGTGCAGTTTCAATTCCAAGGAGAGCAGCGGAATCCCAGAGGAGGAGAAAGCAAAGAACGGAACTCATGGCTTTCTCCCAATGATTCTTTAGCCTTGCAGTTAATTTAATTTTTTTTTTCAATTTTTTTTCTCTTCTTCAGCTAATTTTTTTTAAACTTTTACCCTTTTCTTTTTTAACGTTTTTTAACTAGTTTATCTAATATATATATATATTTTTTTTTTTTCCTTTTTATATTTTTTCTTTATTCATTTTCTTCTTTTAATTTTTTATTTTATTATTTTTTTTTCTTTCTGAACCTCTTTTTTATCCCCTTTCTCCCCCCTCACGATTTGGGAACTCTTCTGATTTGGTTAAAGCATAATTTCCTGAGGTTGTTGCCACACTTTTAGTATTTAACTTGCTCCTTCATATACTCTTATCTGGACAAAATGACACGGCGAAAAAATTCACCACAAAAAAAAAAAGAACAAGAGGCAGTACTGAAGGCTAGGGACCTAATCAATACAGACATTGGTAATATGTCAGATCTAGAGTTCAGAATGACGATTCTCAAGGTTCTAGCCGGGCACGAAAAAGGCATGGAAGATGTTAGAGAAACCCTCTCGGGAGATATAAAAGCACTTTCTGGAGAAATAAAAGAACTAAAATCTAACCAAGTTGAAATCAAAAAAGCTATTAATGAGGTGCAATAAAAAATGGAGTCTCTCACTGCTTGGATAAATGAGGCAGAAGAGAGAATTAGCGATATAGAAGACCAAATGACAGAGAATAAAGAAGCTGAGCAAAAGAGGGACAAACAGCTACTGGAACACGAGGGGAGAATTCGAGAGATAAGTGACACCATAAGACGAAACAACATTAGAATAATTGGGATTCCAGAAGAAGAGGAAACAGAGAGGGGAGCAGAAGGTATATTGGAGAGAATTATTGGAGAGAATTTCCCCAATATGGCAAAGGGAACAAGCATCAAAATCCAGGAG
>NW_022631047.1:221709-464552 GCF_010015895.1 Lontra canadensis | reverse complement strand
ACACAGATGCAAAAATTCTCACCAAAATACTAGCCAATAGGATTCAAGAGTACATTAAAAGGATTATTCACCACGACCAAGTGGGATTCATTCCAGGGCTGCAAGGTTGGTTCAACATCCGCAAATCAATCAATGTGATACAACACATTAATAAAAGAAAGAACAAGAAAAATATGATATTCTCAATAGATGCCGAAAAAGCATTTGACCAAGTACAGTGTCCCTTCCTGATCAAAACTCTTCAAAGTGTAGGAATAGAGGGCACATACCTCAATACCATCAAAGCCATCTATGAAAAACCCACTGCAAATATCATTCTCAATGGAGAAAAACTGAAAGCTTTTCCGCTAAGGTCAGGAACACGGCAGGGATGTCCGTTATCACCACTGCTATTCAACATAGTACTAGAAGTCCTAGCCTCAGCAATCAGACAACAAAAGGAAATTAAAGGCATCCAAATCGGCAAAGAATAAGTCAAACTATCATTCTTCACAGATGATATGATACTATGTGTGGAAAACCCAAAAGACTCCACTCCAAAACTGCTAGAACTTGTACCGGAATTCAGTGAAGTGTCAGGATATAAAATCAATGCACAGAAATCAGTTGCATTTCTCTACACCAACAACAAGACAGAAGAAAGAGAAATTAAGGAGTCCATCCCATTTACAATTGCACCCAAAACTATAAGATACCTAGGAATAAACCTAACCAAAGAGGCTAAGAATCTATACTCAGAAAACTATAAAGTACTCATAAAAGAAATGGAGGAAGACAGAAAGAAATGGAAAAATGTTCCATGCTCCTGGATTGGAAGAATAAATATTGTGAAAATGTCTATGGTACCTAAAGCAATCTACATGTTTAATGCAATCTCTATCAAAGTACCATCCATTTTTTTCAAAGAAATGGAACAAATAATCCTAAAATTTATATGGAACCAGAGAAGAACTAGAATAGGCAAAGGAATATTAGAAAAAGAAAGCCAAAGTTGGTGGCATCACAATCCCGGAATTCAAGCTCTATTACAAAGCTCTCATCATCAAGACAGCATGGTATTGGCACAAAACAGACACATAGGTCAATGGAACAGAATAGAGAGCCCAGAAATAGACCCTCAACTCTATGGTCAACTAATCTTCGACAAAGGAGGAAAGAATGTCCAATGGAAAAAGGACAGCCTCTTCAATAAATGGTGTTGGGAAAATTGGACAGCCACATGCAGAAAAATGAAATTGGATCATTTCCTTACACCACACACGAAAATAGACTCAAAATGGATGAAGGACCTCAATGTGAGAAAGTAATCCATCAACATCCTTGAGGAGAACACAGGCATCAACCTCTTCGACCTCAGCCACAGCAACATCTTCCTAGGAACATCGCCAAAGGCAAGGGAAGTAAGGGCAAAAATGAACTATTGGGATTTTATCAAGATCAAAAGCTTTTGCACAGCAATGGAAACAATAAACAAAACCAAAAGACAACTGACAGAATGGGAGAAGATATTTGCAAACGACATATCAGATAAAGGGCTAGTGTCCAGAATCTATAAAGAACTTAGCAAACTCAACACCCAAAGAACAAATAATCCAATCAAGAAATGGGCAGAGGACATGAATAGACATTTCTGCAAAGAAGACATCTAGATGGCCAACAGACACATGAAAAAGTGCTCCATATCACTTGGCATCAGGGAAATACAAATCAAAACCACAATGAGATACCACCTCACACCAGTCAGAATGGCTAAAATTAAGAAGTCAGGAAATGACAGATGCTGGCGAGGATGCGGAGAAAGGGGAACCCTCCTACACTGTTGGTGGGAATGCAAGCTGGTGCAACCACTCTGGAAAACATCATGGAAGTTCCTCAAAATGTTGAAAATAGAACTAGCCTATGACCCAGCAATTGCACTACTGGGTATTTACCCTAAAGATACAAACGTAGTGATCCGAAGGGGCACGTGCACCCGAATGTTTATAGCAGCAATGTCTACAATAGCCAAACTATGGAAAGAACCTAGATGTCCATCAACAGACGAATGGATAAAGAAGAGGTGGTATATATGCACAATGGAATACTATGCAGCCATCAAAAGAAATGAAATCTTGCCATTTGCGATGACGTGGATGGAACTAGAGGGTATCATCCTTAGCAAAGTAAGTCAATCAGAGAAAGACAATATTCATATGATCTCCCTGATATGAGGGAGAGGAGATGCAACATGGGGGGTTAATGTGGTAGGAGAAGAGTAAATGAAACAAGATGGGATTGGGAGGGAGACAAACCATAAGTGACTCTTAATCTCACAAAACAAACTGAGGGTTGATGGGGGGAGGGGTGTTGGGAGAGGGGGGGTTGGTTTATGGACATTGGGGAGGGTATGTGCTATGGTGAGTGCTGTGAAATGTGTAAACCTGGCGATTCACAGACCTGTACCCCTGGGGATAAAAATATATTATATGTTTAAAAAAATAAATAAATAAAATTTATTAATTAAAAAAGATTCATACCTTTTAAAAGTCCTGATTTTATGCTCCGTTGTTCCGCTGCTTGCTGGGAGCTGGCCCTTCCCCCACGGTCTATCTTCCTGTCCCTTTGGATTCACTTTTCCTCCGCTCCTACCTTTCAGAAAGTGGTCAATTTTCTGTTTCTAGATTTGTTGCTCTTCTTCTCTTCAAACTCCTGTTAGATTTGTAGGTGTTCGCAATGGTTTGATAAGCTATCTAGCTGATCTCCTGCTGCCTGATGTCGTCTCAGCCTGCTACTTCTCTACCATCTTGACCCCTCCCCCTAGTAATAAAGGTTTTAAATTCACAATGGGCCAGATGGACATTACAGATATATTCAGAACATTCCATCCCCAAGCAACAGAATATGCATTCTTCTCTAGTGCACGTGGAATATTCTACAGAATAGATCACATCCTGATCTAATCTGATCTAAATCAGGTCTCAACCAGTACCAAAAGATTGGGATCATTCCCTTCATATTTTTAGACCACAATGCTCTTAAGCTAGAACTCAATCACAAGAGGAAATTTGGAAAGAACCCAAATACATGTAGAACTAAAGAGCATCCTTCTAAAGAATGAATGGGTCAACCAGAAAATTAAAGAAGAATTGAAAAAATTCATGTAAACAAATGATAATGAAAACACAACGGTTAAAAATCTGTGGGACACAGCAAAGGCAGTCCTGAGAGGAAAATACATAGTGATACAAGGCTTTCTCAAGAAACAAGACAGGTCTCAAATACACAACCTAACCCTACACCTAAAGGAGCTGGAGAAAGAACAAAAGAAAAAAAGCCTAAACCCAGCAGGAGATGAGAAATAATAAAGATCAGAGCAGAAATCAAAGAAATAGAAACAACCAACCAAACAAAAAAAAGTAGAACAAATCAACGGAACTAGCAGCTGGTTCTTTGAAAGAATTAATAAGATTGATAAACCCCTGGCCAGACTTATCAAAAAGAAAAGAGAAAGAACCCAAATAAATAAAATCATGAATGAAAGAGGAGAGACCCAACCAACACCAAAGAAATACAAACAATTGTAAGAACATACTATGAGCAACTCTACGCCAACAAATTTGACAATCTGGAAGAAATGGATGTATTCCTAGAGACATAAAAACTACCCCAACTGAACCAGGAAGAAATAGAAAACCTGAACATACCTATAACCAGTAAGGAGATTGAAGCAGTCACCAAAAATTTCCCAAGAACAAGAGCCCAGAGCCAGACGGCTTCCCAGGGGAATTCTACCCAGCATTTGAAGAATTAATTCCTATTCTCCTGAAACTGTTCCAAAAATTAGAAATGGAAGGAAAACTTCCAAATTCATTTTATGAGGCCAGCATCACCTTGATCCCAAAACCAGACGAAGAAAGAGAATTACAGACCAATATCCTTGATGAACACAGATGCAAAAATTCTCACTAAAATACTAGCTGATAGGATCCAACAGAACATCCAATGGATTATTCACCACGACCAAGTGGGATTTATTCCAGGCCTGCAAGGTTGGTTTAACATCCACAAATCAATCAGTGTGATATAATACATTAATACAAGAAAGAACAAGAACCATATGATACTCTCAATATGAAAAGCATTTGACAAAGTATAGCATCCTTTCTTGATCAAAACTCTTCAAAGTGTAGGGATAGAGGGCACATACCTCAATACCATCAAAGCCATCTATGAAAAACCCATTGCAAATATCATTCTCAATGGAGAAAAACTGAGAGCTTTTCCACTAAGGTGAGGAACACGGCAGGGGTGTCCATTATCACCACTGCTATTCAACATAGTACTAGAAGTCCTGGCCTCAGCAATCAGACAACAAAAACAAATTAAAGGCATCCAAATCAGCAAAGAAGAAGTCAAACTCTCACTCTTTGCAGATGATATGATACTATATGTGGAAAACCCAAAAGACTCCACTCCAAATGTGCTAGAACATGTACGGGAATTCAGTAAAGTGTCAGGATATAAAATCAATGCACAGAAATCAGTTGCATTTCTCTACACCAACAACAAGACAGAAGAAAGAGAAATTAAGGAGTTCATCCCATTTACAATTGCACCCAAAACCATAAGATACCTAGGAATAAACCTAACCAAAGAGGCAAAGAATCTATACTCAGAAAACTACAAAGCACTCATGAAAGAAATGGAGGAAGACACAAAGAAATGGAAAAATGTTCCATGCTCCTGGATTGGAAGAACAAATACTGTGAAAATGTCTATGCTACCCAAAGCAATCTACACATTTAATGCAATCCCTATCAAAATCCCATCCATTTTTTTTCAAGGAAATGGAACAAATAATCCTAAAATTCATATAGAATAAGAAAAGACCTTGAATATCCAGAGGAATATTGAAAAAGAAAGCCAAAGTTGGTGGCATCACAATTCCAGACTTCAAGCCCTATTACAAAGCTGTCATCATCAAGACAGTATGATACTGTCACAAAAAGAGACACATAGATCAATGGAACAGAATAGAGAGCCCAGAAATAGATGCTCAACTCTATGACCAACTAATTTTCAACAAAGCAGGAAAGAATGTCTAATGGAAAAAAGACAGTCTCTTCAACAAATGGTGTTGGGAAAATTGGACAGCCACATGCAGAAAAATGAAACTGGACCATTTCCTTACACCACACACAAAAATAGACTCAAAATGGATGAAGGACCTCAGTGTGAGAAAGGAATCCATCAAAATCCTCGAGGAGAACACAGGCAGCAACCTCTTTGACCTCAGCCGCAGCAACTTCTTCCTAGGAACATCACCAAAGGCAAGGGAAGCAAGGGCAAAAATGAACTATTGGGATTTCATCAAGATCAAAAACTTTTGCACAGCAAAGGAAACAGTTAATGAAACCAAAAAACAACTGACAGAATGGGAGAAGATATTTGCAAAAGGCATATCAGATAAAGGGCTAGTATCCAAAGTCTATAAAGAAATTATCAAGCTCAACACCCAAAGAACAAATAATCCAGTCAAGGAATGGGCAGAGGACATGAACAGACATTTCTGCAAAGAAGACATCCAGATGGCCAACAGACACATGAAAAAGTGCTCCACATCACTCGGCATCAGGGAAATACAAATCAAAACCACAATGAGATATCACCTCACAGCAGTCAGAATGGCTAAAATTAACAAGTCAGGAAATGACAGATGCTCGTGAGGATGAGGAGAAAGGGGAAGCATCCTACACTATTGGTGGGAATGCAAGCTGGTACAACCACTCTGGAAAAAAGCATGGAAGTTCCACAAAAAGTTGAAAATAGAGCTACCCTACGACCCAGAAATTGCACTACTGGGTATTTACCCTAAAGATACAAATGTAGTGATCTGAAGGGGCATGTGCACCTGAATGTTTATCCAGCAATATGCACAATAGCCAAACTATGGAAAGAACCTAGATGTCCATCAACAGAGGAGTGGATAAAGAAGATGTGGTGTATATATACACAATGGAATACTATGCAACCATCAAAAGAAATGAAATCTTGCCATTTGTGACGATTTGGATGGAACTAAAGGGTATTATTGTTAGTGAAATAAATCAATCAGAGAAAGATAATTATATGATCTCCCTGATACAAGGAAGTTGAGAGGCAACACGGGGGGCTTGGGGGGTAGGAAAGGAATAAATGAAACAAGATGGGATTGGGAGGGAGACAAACCTTAAGAGACTCTTAATTTCACAAAAGAAACTGAGGGTTGCTGGGGGGAGGGAGTAGGGAGAGGGTGGTTGGGTTATGGACATTGGGGAGGGTGTGTGCTATGGTGAGTGCGATGAAGTGTGTGAACTTGGCAATTCACAGACCCGTATCCCTGGGACATTATATGTTAATAAAAGAAAATTGAAAAAATTTGAAAAAAAATGCGAGCTGGAGTGTAGGTCTGCTGGCTTTGCTGTCCTCCTTCTCTTCCTTCTCTTCTTGTGCATTTCCAAAGGAGGAAAGTGTCTCTTTAAAGCAAGAGCCTGCATCCGGCGTTGGTCCCCTTTCTGAAGGTTATCAACACTGATCCAATTCCATTGTCTGTAGTCCCTCTCCCTGAATGCACTCGATGCATGGCTTGGGTGGCTCCTGTGAGACTCGCCTCTCTCCCCACTCCCAGGTCAGCAATCTGGTAACTTTGTAGCCCTACCTCTATTCTTTCCCCAGACTGAGGTCTGAGGGCTTGTGTCTGATCCCTGAGACCTGGGGCCTACTATACTCTTAACACTGATTTAAAAATGAAAAATTATCTTGTAGTCATTAAAGGAATGAATAAATTGGTCAGAAATCTCACAAAACACTTCCAGCCTGTATGGTTGGAATAAAAATTCTACCAATTATTTAAAAAAAAAATACTACACAAACTCTTCCAAAGAATAGGAGATGTATACTCAGTACACTGTAGCATTAATACCCAAAGCTGACAAGGACTATCAAGAATAGGAAATTACAGAGGATTCTCACTCAAAAACACAGGTGCAGGAGTCTTAATGAAAATATAAATAACCAAATCAGTGATATATTAAAAGCATAATATAGTTCAACCAATGTGTACTCATCTCAGAAATGTGAATTGGATTTTGTCAAATGCTTTTTATGCATCAATTGTGAGGACCATGTGGTTCTTCTCTCTTTTCTTATTAATTTGTTCTATCACATAGATTGATTTGCGAATGTTGAACCATCCTTGTAGCCCAGGAATGAATCCCACCTGGTCATGGTGGATAATCTTTTTAATCTGCTGTTGGATCCTGTTTGCTATGATCTTGTTGAGAATCTTAGCATCCATATTCACCAGTGATATTGGTCTGAAATTTTCCTTTTTGGTAGGGTCTTTGCCTGGTTTGGGGATCAGGGTAATGCTGGCTTCATATGAAGAGTCTGGAAGTTTTGCTTCTGCTTCAAGTTTTTGAAACAGCTTCAGGAGAATAGGTGTTATTTCTTCTTTGAAAGTTTGGTAGAATTCCCCAGGGAATCCGTCAGGTCCTGGGCTCTTGTTTTTTGGGAGATTTTTGATCACTGCTTCAATCTCGTAACTAGATATCAGTCTATTTAGGTTGTCGATTTCTTCCTGGTTCAATTTTGGGAGTTTATATTTTTCCAGGAATGCATCCATTTCATCTAGGTTGCTTAGCTTATTGGCATATAACTGTTGATAATAATTTCTGATGATTGTTTCCACTTCCTTGGTGTTAGTTGTGATCTCTCCCTTTTCATTAATAATTTTATGAATTTGGGCTTTCTCTCTTTTCTTTTGGATTAGTGTGGCCAATGGTTTATCGATCTTATTGATTCTTTCAAAAAACCAGCTTCTAGTTTCATTGATACATTCTACTGTATCTCTGGTTTCTACCTCATTGATCTCAGCTCTAATCTTGATGATTTCCCTTGTTATGTGTGGAGTTGGTTTGATTTGTTGTTGATTCTCCAGTTCTTTAAGGTGTAGAGACAGCTGCTGTGTTCTGGATTTTTCAATTTTTTTTGAGGGAGGCTTGGATGGCTATGTATTTCCCCCTTAGGAGTGCCTTTCCTGTATCCTATAGGTTTTGGACCAAAGTGTCTTCATTCTCATTGGTTTCCATGAATTGTTTCAGTTCTTCTTTGATCTCCTGGTTGATCCAAGCATTCTTAAGCAAGGTGGTCTTTAGCTTCCAGGTGTTTGAGTTCCTTCCGAACTTTTCCTTGTGATTAAGCCCCAGTTTCAAAGCATTGTGATCTGAGAATATGCAGGGAATAATCTCAGTCTTTTGGTATCGGTTGAGTCCTGGAGCAAATAATCCAAAAATTTGTATGGAACCAGAAGAGACCCCGAATCACTAAGGAAATTTGAAAAACAAAAATAAAACTGGGGGCATCACATTACCTGATTTCAAGCTTTACTACAAAGCTGTGATCACCAAGACAGCATGGTACTGGCATAAAAACAGACACATAGACCAGTGGAACAGAGAGCCCAGATATAGACCCTCAACTCTATGGTCAGTTAATCTTCGACAAAACAGGAAAAAATATACAGTGGAAAAAAGACAGTCTCTTCAATAAATGGTACTGGGAAAACTGGGCAGCTATATGTAGAAGAATGAAACTTGACCATTCTCTTACACTGTACACAAAGATAAACTCAAAATGGATAAAAGACCTCAACGTGAGACAGGAATCCATCAGAATCCCAGAGGAGAACATAGGCAGTAATCTCTTTGGTATCAGCCACAGCAACTTCTTTCAAGATATGTCTCCAAGGCAAAGGAAACAAAAGCCAAAATAAACTTTTGGGACTTCATCAAGATCTAAAGCTTCTGCACAGCAAAGGAAACAGTTAACAAAACAAAGAGGCAACCCACGGAATGGGAGAAGATATTTGCAAATGACGATACAGACAAAAGATTGATATCCAGGATCTATAAAGAACTCCTCAAACTCAATATATACAAAACAGATAATCATATCAAAAAATGGGCAGAAGACATGAACAGACACTTCTCCAATGAAGTCATACAAATGGCTATCAGACACATGAAAAAATGTTCATCATCACTAGCCATCAGGGAGATTCAAATTAAAACCACATTGAGATACCACCTTACACCAGTTAGAATGGCCAAAATTAGCAAGACAGGAAACAACATGTGTTGGAGGGGATGTGGAGAAAGGGGAACCCTCTTCCACTGTTGGTGGGAATGCAAGTTGGTGCAGCCTCTTTGGAGAACAGTGTGGAGATTCCTCAAGAAATTAAAATTAGAGCTTCCCTATGACCCTGCAATTGCACTACTGGGTATTTACCCCAAAGATACGGATGTAGTGAAAAGAAGGCCCATCTGTACCCCAATGTTTATAGCAGCAATGGCCATGGTTGCCAAACTGTGGAAAGAACCAAGATGCCCTTCAACGGACGAATGGATAAGGAAGATGTGGTCCTTATACACTATGGAGTATTATGCCTCCATCAGAAAGGATGAATACCCAACTTTTGTAGCAACATGGATGGGACTGGAAGAGATGATGTTGAGTGAAATAAGTCAAGTAGAGAGAGTCAATTATCATATTGTTTCACTTATTTGTGGAGCATAACAAATAGCATGGAGGACATGGGGAGTTAGGAGAAGGCAGTTGGGGGAAATTGGAAGGGGAGGTGAACAATGAGAGACTATGGACTCTGAAAAACAATCTGAAGGGTTTGAAGAGGTGGGGGGGTGGTAGGTTGGGGGAACCAGGTGGTGGGTATTTGAGAGGGCACGGATTGCATGGAGCACTGGGTGTGGTACAAAAACAATGAATACTGTTATGCTGAAAGTAAATTAAAAAAATGATAAAAAAGAAATGTGAATTGGTTTAATATTAGAAAAATGTATTTATTTTTCAGAACTGTAACTGAATTAAAAGAGAAACATGTAATAATCTCTGTAGGTATAGAATGGGTATTGGTGAAAAGCAATATCCATTCATTAAGTATTTAATCTTAGGAAATTAGGAACAGAAAGTTACCTTCTTAGCATGAGTAAGGAAAGTCTACAGCAAAGACCATAGTGAAATAAATAATACTGGCCTATGTGTCTCTTTTTTTTGAAATAGAAAGATATTTACTGGGCACCTGGGTGGCTTAGTCGGTTAAGCCTCTGTCTTTGGCTCAGGTCATGATCCCAGAGTCCTAGGATCAAGTCCCTCATTGGGCTCCCTGCTCAGGTGGGAGCCTGCTTCTCCCTCTGCCCCTCCCCCTTTCATGCTCACTCTCTTTCTCTTGCAAAAAGATTTTAAGGTAAAAATGTGAGTCAAAATGCTGCGTGATATTATTCTTAAAAAATATATATGTATGCAAACATGGATAACATTTTGAAGGATAACCACCTAAATAATAATGTTCATTTTTGGATTTTAGAGGTTCTATGATTTTTTAATGTTTCATATCTACTTTTGAATTTTTCTATATTAAATATGCATATATGTGTAGTTTTATATGGGAAGACTATTGCCTAACTCATTGCACTGCCTAAACCATGTGTGAATATATGATGAAGAATAGTTCTGATTTGTAATTAGAATCTTATTTTTCTATGCCTAGATTGAGTTGATTTCTCTTATTACATCTCTTTCTCTCCAAGGGTACTAACCCCATTGGTACTTGGGTTGGGATTTTTTTGCCAAAATAAATTATATTTTAGATTCATCAGAGGCTTTTGATTCAGGGGCCTTAGGGACCTTTTTATTGAGTTTATTTTTCTATGCACCATATTTGAAGAAGGTAATAAGGAGGGTCTTTAATTTAAAAATCTGTTTGGCCTCATAGAAAATGAGAACACCCATTTTTGAAGACCTAGAGAGGCTTCTTAACTTCCCTTTACTTCTTGAACTTAGCTATCTTCCCTTTCCTTAGAGTGCACAGACAGTTCCTCATTTGAAAATAGGATGGTATATCTTGTAACCCAGCAACCATATGTATATTCACAGTGAGTATGGGTTCCTAAGGTCCTAAATATGTGCTTAGATGCTCCTACTGGTATCTTGTTGTTCAGTTGGAGGTTCACTTATGTCACTTGAGGTACAGCTTCCAAGTGAAACAACAAAGAATGTCAAAAGTAAGTACTGAATCTTTTAGTTGTCAGGTACCTTAGTATTTGTAACTGATGGAGAGGATATTTTTGCTTTTCTTTATATAATATGTTTCACTACATATTTTAATCTGGGAGAGAAAATAAAATACTTCTTTTTTTTTTACATTAAAAAAAGATTTTATTTATTCATTTGAGAAAGAAAGAGAACACAAGTGGGCGATGAGGCAGAGGGAGAAACAGGCTCCCTGCTGAGCTGGGAGCCCAATCCCAGGACCTAGAGATCATGCCCTGAGCTGTTCATGAGCCAAAGGCAGATGCCTAACCATCCAAGCCATCCAGGAGCCCCCCTTTTCTGAAATTTTTAAAAGCAGTTTCCACGCCCAACATGGAGCTTGAACTCACGACCCTGAGATCAAGAGTGGCATGCTCTACTGACTGAGCCAGTCAACTTTTCCTCAAATACTTCTTTCAAAAATTATTTTTGATATTAAGATAATTTTTGAGATTTTTTATAGAGCAAATGAACCTTCATCAAATTGACAACATGGGCGGACTCATTTAATCTATCATTAAATTGATAGCTTCGCAGGTATAGTGGTTTGATTGGCACACAGAAACAAGTCTCCAGGTGTCTACGAAACTCTCACTTTGTCTCCATTTCTTCTATCAGGTGTCTATCTATATATCTATTACATTTAGCTCAATTATCAATGGGAAAGATTCAATTAGAAAAATCTCCTTCTATTTTAGCACCAGTGTCACTAATCATTGATCTGTCTCATAAACCCAGTTTAATATCTCTCCCCACCCCTCTTTTTTGTAATATCTGCAACCTTGGCATTATACTGGGGAACTCTTCTTGATGGAAACGGATACTATTCACTCATTTCACAAAAGTAAAGTGAGCTTCGTATCTTTGATGCAGGAAACATACATTTGTTGAGAATAATAAAAAAGTCAGAGGAAACTATTTAGACACCAAACTAATTGGGTCTTATGGGGATGCTTTTTAAATTTTCTAATGGGAGAAGACATGAAACATTATAACAACTTTAGCCAATAAAAATACAATGTAAGCCACATTTGCAATTCAGAATTTTCCAATAGTACCATTTTCAAAAGTGTAAGAAACAAGCAAGATTTTTTAAAGTTATATATTTCTCTATCTCAATATATCCAGCATATTACCATTTCAGTGACTATCCATAATACAATTATTGAGATATTTTATATTAAGCTTTCTTATCAAGTTTTCTAAATATTATATGTATTTTATAGTTGCTGCATATCTCATCCAAACCAGTCACATATTTTGTTTTGAAAGATGACCTTTTATCACTCTTATGTACAGGAAATTCAACAGAATCCACTCAGTCCAGTTTGGTGACCAGTTCTTTAGCCTTTGCCTTTTCCAACTTGGCAATGTGAGCCATGGACTTTTGACCCAGGATGTTTCCTCCCCAGTGACAGTGGATTTCATCCTATCTGTCAGTCATTGGTCCTGATAGCTTCCACCTGCTTAGCCAGAGCTCCTTTGTCTTCTGAGTTAACCTGTATTAAGGTGACAGTGGTGCAGGTCTTCTGTGGACCAGATGCACCAGCCTGGCCTTCCCCTTGATAATGCAGTAGGGAACCCCCATTTAATGACACAGGGTGGGCAGGAAGACAACCAGCTCAGTGGGATCCAAGTATGTGCAATCATTACCATCTGAGCCTTCTTGTTTTCCACCAAGGTGGTGACAGTATTAATGCCAGCTTGCAGAGAGGTGACCTCTTACTGGGGACATCTCCTTTGCAGGAAGCTTTCTTCTCAGCTGAGCAAACCATTTCTACTTCTTCTCTTGCTTTGTCTCTGTATTTGTGGGGCAGCTTAAGCAGTTGAGTTGTTGTTTGGCAGTCCAAGACCTGGGCAAATTGGTTAATCACAGGAGGTACTTTTAGACGTTTATAGAGAATAGCCCTTTGCTGCTGCAGTTGGATATAGAAGAGGCATTTGACAAAGCAGGTAAAGTCCCTTTTGGGCTAGATGTCCTATCTGATGCCAAAATTCTTGGCCCTTTTCTCAAACAAGGGATGACCACCTCTTGGCCTCCTGTTTCTTCATGACAGCAGGGGCCAGGGCCAACTTCTTTCCCTTGTTTTCTTTCCTTTTGGCATCTTGGATGGCTGAAGGAGAGAGTGAGACAAGCCACACTTTCAGTGTTCAATAATAAATCACATGTGGCTAATCAAAAAGAATGTACTCTTGCCATTTGCAATGATGTTGATAGAACTAGAGGGTATTATGCTAAGCAAAATTTGCCAGTCAGAGAAAGACAAGTACCATATGATTTCAGTCATATGTGGAATTTAAGAAACAAAACAGATGAACATAGGGGAAGAGAAGGAAAAATAAAATAAGATGAAAATTGAGAGGAAGGCAAACCATAAGAGATGCTGAACTCTAGGAAACAAACAGTGTTGCTGGAGGGGAGGTGGGTGAGGGAGAAGGGATAATTGGGTAATGGGCATTAAGGAGGACACTTGATGAAGTGAGCACTGGGTGTTATATGCAAGTGATAAATCACTAAATTCTACTTCTGAAACTAGTAAAAAAAAAAAGGAAAGTATTCAGGCCACTTGGACGCTTAAAAAAATAATTCATATGTGGCTAATGGCTACTGTATTAAATAGCAGAGACCTAGAACATTGATTGAAGGTAGCAAAGGGCTGGATAGACCATGTATTCAATTAGGCATTTCAGAACAACAATTATGTTGCTCTTGCCCAGACCCTGAGTGATTGTGTAGTTGGCCTTTGGTCTTCTTACCACATTGAATAGATATACTGATGTATGTATAAATTATATTAAGAAGGAGAACATCAATAATATAGAGGAAAATTCTGGAACATATGGTCATTTTTCCTTCAGAATGGATATGACCAATCCATTAAAAATATAATTAAATAGATGTTGGCAAAAAACATCTCATGAAGAGCTCTCTTTTGCCCATGTTCTCTAAAATACATCCTCATCCTTTTCACTAATGTGAAAAATCCACTGTAGAGATTCATTTCTTTATTTATATTTAATATATATGTTTAAATGATTCTGGTTGTGAAAGGGCAAATTCATCAAAATTTGTCATGCAAAACTCTGTGACAGACACTATATTTAGTACTGGGTATAAACGAGAATATAAGATGTTTAAATTCCTTTCCCAAGTGGCACTTATAGTTAGTTTTAAGGGAGGGGAAGATAGATAATTTTGGAATGTGTTGATTATTAGGAAGAAATTTAAAAAGACTGGTGTATATTAGAGTGAAGAGATGGGAGGAGTCTCACCAAATTTGGTGGTCGGGGTCAGTCCTAGAAGTAGATGACATTTGAATTGAACCCACAGTGACAACATGTATCCAGGAGTGTGCTGACAGGAGAACAATGTAGGCAGATGGTTCAGCATGTGTAGAAGCCAAGTAGGTCTACCTTGAGGATCAGACAGAAAGCCAGATAACCAGGATGTGGTCAAAGACAGTGGGGATGGGAGATGACTAGTAGGCTATGGCATAAGCTTTGTTTTATGGATAATAAGAAGCTATTGTTGCATTTTAAGTTAGGGAGGGACATGGACTAATGAATATTTAAAAAAAAGTCCCTCCAGCTGTCATGAATGAAAGAGTAGTTGAGAGGCAGAAAGAGGGTAAATAGAGAATTCAGTTCAGAGAGACATGTGGGATTTTTGTCTAGTATACTGTGCTGGTGAGCTTTTGTTGGATTAGAAATATATTTCATTGTAAAAAGATGCTCAGTTGCCCCTTAACACAGATTTGAACTGTGTGGGTCCACTTATGTGGAGATACTTTTTCTTTTTTAATAAACACAGTAGAGTACTGTAATTGTATTTTGTCTTCCTTATGATTTTCTTTAACATTTTTCTCTAGCTTACTTTACTGTAAAAGTACAATATGTAATACTTACAATATGCAAAATATGTGTCAATTGACAGTTATTTGTAAGACTTCTTATTGGTAAGTCTTCTGGTCAACAGTAGGTTATCAGTAGTTATATTTTTGCAAAGACAAAAGTTATACACAGATTTTTGATGGTGCAGGGTGTTGGTGCTTCTAACCTCTGTGTTTTTCAAGGGTCAACTCTGTGTGTGTGTGTGTGTGTGTGTGTATTTAGCTTTCCCTCTCTTTCAGGTGATAGTGAATAGTAATAGACAGTATGAAGACTTATCTTTAAATTTAACATTTTATTTTGAAATTATTTCAAGTTTATAGAAAGCTTGCACAATTAAGAATAGTACAAAACACATCAGTATCCAATGCACATATTGTTGATATTTTATACTACTTACTTCATTATTTGCTGTATGTCTCTCTTCATAACAGGTTTTATGACACATTTGTGGTTAAAATACAGATATCATGGCCCTTAACTACTGTATCCTTACATACTGCAGTGTGTATGTCTTAATAGAGATTTTTACTTGCAAATCCAAAGTAATGTACTTGCAAAGTCAAGTAATGTTCTTGACTTCAGTGAATTTAACACCACATCAATAATTTTATTAAATTTGCCATCCATACTTCAACTTCGTTCCTGACCAGTAACATCCTTAATTGAATTTTTCTCCCTTCTAAACAGTACCCAAACTAGGTCAGTTATTGTATTTAATTGTTATGATTCTTTAACCTTCTTTGTTTGGAATATTTACACAGCCTGTATATTTTGTTATTTTTTTGAGGTGCACATTTTTGAAGAATATAGTTTCCTTCCACTTCCTTTTTCAATAAAACTTCTTCAGTTAGGGTTTCCTTGATGTTTTCTCCTGATTCAGTTTAGGTTTTTCATTCTCAGAGTACTATATAGATGGTATGGTTATTTTCAGGGTGACACATATGATCACCAGGTCAAGTTGTCCAATTCTATGGTCATTACATTATTTTTTTATAACTAACAAGCAGTCTATATGAATACACTTAAAGAACACACAAGTTTTCTATTCCTCAACTAAAATTTCCCCAATTTTGTATCTCTCGATGGTTTTTGCCTGATTCAATCTTTGCTGTAGTGATTGCCAATGTCTGATTTCCAACTCAAGGTCTTGCTCCACATATGTGGGCTGGCCCTTGGCATTCTACTATGAACAAGAGTTCTCCCTTCCTATCAACTTATACTTGATCCATCGCCTGTGTATATGTTTGGACTCATGAATTCTTAGTTTTCAATGCTTATAATTCATTTCTGTGCTTACTAATTATGATGCTCAAGTTGTCACACATTTTGCCAGTGGGACCTCCTTCAAGTTGGCTTCAGTGGACCTTGTTGCAAACCCCATTGTCTGAGGATTTCCTTACTTTTGGCATAGCAAGATGTTGCATGTTCACCTGTACCTACTCTATTTCAGTCCTGGATCAGCCATTTTTTAAGGGGACCTCTGTTCATTCTTCTTGGAGCTCTAGGGTAAGCTCAGTGCTTTTTGGTTATCTTTTTACTTAGCCATTTTAGTGGGCTAAAGAATACAAGCAAGCATATACATGTATAATACAGAATACAAATATACATGTATTCATAGACATGAGCATATATAAAATGCATATATATCTTTATATACATGTTTTCAGAATTATAAATTTATGCTGAAACTTCCCATTCTAGTCCAACCATTTAGGATTCTTTCTTATCTTTCCCCAATCCATATTGGTATCTTTCTAATTCCTTATAAAAATCTCTGACAATCAACATGTTCTCATTATTCAGTCCTATAATAAATCTAAAATAGTTTCAGCATATTTTCATCCATACTCCTAGAAAAAAACAAGTGTACTAAAAAGATTTCAGGATCTGTTCATATTACTTCCTATCCTCTTTTCAGACCAAGACTGAGAGGATATAGTTAGATAATGTGTTCATCAGAACTTGCACTAGTCCTTTCTTTTCCCCACTGGTGTGGTTATGGTATTCATTTGAGATGAAAATTGGTTGATTTTTTCCAGTTCAGCTTTCAGTTGTATGTCCTCCTTCTTGTCATCATTGACTTAAGTTGATTTTGTTTTGAGTATTCATATTAGAAAGTTTACAAAAGGCAAAACTATATGACAGCTGTATACTATTAAAAGTGTATGGTGGAAGTGTCATTCCCTAATGGGAAGGAATTAAAGAAAATATATAAGAGCATACCAGAGCACATTTGTGTGTGGTTGATACTAATCTAGAAAAGGGGAAGAAATTAATGATGTGAAAAACAGACAAGGAGAGCTGCTATGTGAAGAGCTAAATGTCTTCTTGAGGTGATCAGAGATTGGCTTCAGAAAATACAAAAAATAATATCTGTACAGTACTTATTTCCTTAGTACTATCATAAGCATGTACCTGGTTTATCTTATTTAAACCTCATAGTAACTCTAAGATGTAGTATTATCATTACCCCATCTTACAGAGGAGGAAATTGGGAGCACAGATTGGTTAAATGACTTGTCCAAGGTAGTTCATGTAATAGATGACAAACTTGACAAACTTTGTTTTCTTCATTGTGGTACATTCAGTGGGACTAAGGTCACCACCTCATGAAAGACCTGTTTTCCAGTTATACAAGGCACAACATGTGACTAGGTTTAATTTTTGTTTGTAGTCACTATTCATCCTGTCATATTTTGACATTGCTCCTCAGATCCAATTTCTGTGACTTTTATGTGAAGATTGGACAGTGGTCTGAAGCCAATGATGAGAAACCATTCAGCAGTAACAACGTTCATCTTACTGGGTTTGACAAATGACCCACAGCTAGAGATTTTTATTTTTATCTTTCTGTTTATCTCATATATGTTAAGCGTAATTGGGAATCTGACCATAATTTTTCTCATCTTGGTGGATTCTCATTTAAAAACAGCTATGTATTTTTTTCTTCAGAATTTCTCTTTCTTAGAAATCTCATTCACAACTGCCTGTGTCCCCCCGTACCTATACGTCATATCAAGTGGGGACAGAACCATCACCATCAAAGCTTGCTTCAGCCAAATCTTTTTTATTGTCCTCTTTGGAGCTACCGAATTTTTTCTTTTGGCTGTGATGTCTTATGACCGCTACGTGGCTATCTGCAAACCCCTGTATTATGTGACCATCATGGACAGCAGAGTCTGCAGGAATCTCATCCTCAGTTGTTGGGTATCTGCCTTATTGATCATCCTTCCACTCCTTGGTTTGAGTCTCCATCTGGAATTCTGTGACTCTGTTATTGACCATTTTTATTGTGATGCTTCTCCATTACTGAAGAATTCATGTTCAGATACTTGGTCTATAGAGCAGCTGGTTATAGTCTGTGCTGTGTTGACCTTCATAATGACACTTGTGTGTATAGTTCTATCATACGTATACATCATTAGGACAATTCTAAGATTACCCTCTGTCCAGCAGAGGAAAAAAGCCTTTTCCACCTGTTCTTCCCACATGATTGTGGTTTCCATCACATATGGCAGTTGCATATTTATGTATGTCAAACCTTCAGCTAAGGATGAAGTGGCCATTAATAAGGCAGTTTCTCTGCTCACTATATCTGTTGCCCCTTTGTTGAACCCTTTCATTTATACCCTGAGAAATAAACAAGTAAAGCAGTCTTTCCATGATACCCTTAAAAGACTTGCATCTCTTTCAGAGAAATATTAGATTTTCATATTGGGAGTTTAATTAAAACAAGAAACAACTTATCCTATATCAATATGAAATAATATATTACAAATGGTATATCAGTTCAGCATATAGGTGGAAATTGAGTGAGGAGAGTTGTGTGGTTCTCAACTTTGAGGAATTTTAGTTCTCAAATAGAGGAAAAATAAAGGAAATTTAGAAAAAAATCTAAGGAAAAATTGTGATGGGCCCAGCGTTATGTGGATAGATACTTCTAACTTTTCTGGAACTTCTGTGTCTTCCTAATCTGTATTTCAGTCAACTCTTTTTAGTCTTATCAGGTATATATTAGTCATTAGTCTTGTGTGTTGAATCTATTCCATTCATGTCACTGCTTTCCCCTCCTTGCAACACTACCTCTTTCAAAGTATTTTCTCTTTTCAAGAGGATAAGAATGCTGGTTTTTAGGAAAAATAAGCTCCCTCCACCTTCAACTCTGTTTTGTTAATGCTGCCTCACAATAATCATGTGGATTTGAAGAAAATTCCAATAGCCATCCTTGCCTCTTCTAATCAGAACTTATTAAAACATGTATGAAAAATCATTACTTAAACAAAGATATAACCAAATGGTCTTTAAAAAAAAGATTTTTATTTATTTATTTAGACAGAGATTTGTTGAACCCCTGAGAAACAAACAAGTAAAGCAGTCTTTTTGTGACATTGTGAAAAGATTGGTATTTCATTTATAGAAATAGTAAAACAGCATACTGGGAACTCAAATTAAAAGGTATATTATCAGAATATGGGTGGAATTTGAAGCCACTGAAAATGTCAAGTTTTGACAGGCATTAAAGAAAGTTTGGAAGAACATCTAATAAAGGATGCCGAAGGATGCAGTATTATGAAATGGGCATTTCTTTACTCCTCTGCAACTGATTATATCTCCTCATAATCTGAAATTCAGTCAGCTCTACTTAAGTTGTCTCTAATGTTCACTAGTCATTAGTTTTTCATGTCAAAACTGTTCTGAACATGTTACTGCTTTCCCCTCCTTGCAATGCAATCTGTTTTGAAGTGTCTTCCCTTCTCAAGAGGATAGCTACACTGATTTTCAGGATGTAAAGCAGTCTTCATTTTGGGCTTGTCTATTGTGTCTCAAAATAAACAGTATGTGATCTCTTCCTTTTCATTCATAATTTTATTAATTTGGGTCCTCTCTATTGTCTTCTTGATTAGTTTGGTCAGTGGTTTATTTCCCCCTTAGGACCGCCTTTGCTGTATCCCATAGGTTTTGGACCGAAGTGTCTTCATTCTCATTGGTTTCCATGAATTGTTTAAGTTCTTCTTTGATCTCCTGGTTGATCCAAACAATCTTAAGCAAGGTGGTCTTTAGCTTCCAGGTGTTTGAATTCCTTCCAAATTTTTTCTTGTTGTTGAGTTCCAGTTTCAAAGCATTGTCATCTGAGAATATGCAGGGAATAATCTCAATCTTTTGGTATCAGTTGAATCCCGATATGTGACCCAGTATGTGGTCTATTCCGGAGAAAGTTCCATGTGCACTCAAGAAGAATGTGCTTTGGAGAACAGTGTGGAGATTCCTCAAAAAATTAAAAATAGAGCTTCCCTATGTCCCTGCAATTGCACTACTGGGTATTTAATGGAGTGAAAAGAAGGGCCATCTGTACCCCAATGTTTATAGCAGCAATGACCACAGTCGCCAAACTGTGGAAAGAACCAAGATGCCTTTCAACGGACGAATGGATAAGGAAGATGTGGTCATTATACACTATGAGTATTATGCCTCCATCAGAAAGGATGAATACCCAACTTTTGTAGCAACATGGACAGGACTGGAAGAGATTATGCTGAGTGACATAAGTCAAGCAGAGAGAGTCAATTATCATATGGTTTCACTTATTTGTGGAGCATAACAAATAACATGGAGGACATCGGGAGATGGAGAGGAGAAGGGAGTTGAGGGAAATTGGAAGGGGAGGTGAACCATGAGAGACTATGGACTCTGAAAAACAATCTGAGGGTTTTGAAGGGGCAAGGGGTGAGAGGTTGGGGGAACAAGGTGATGGGTATTAGGGAGGGCACGTATTGCATGGAGCACTGGGTGTGGTGCAAAAACAATGAATACTGTTACACTGAAAAGAAATAAAAAAGTTGTGTATTCAGCTGTTCTTGGATGGAATGTAATGCATATGTCTGTTAGGTCTTGTTAGGTCTGTAGTGTTGTTCAAATCTACAGTTTTCTTATCAGTTTTATTTGGATGGTCTTTCTACTATTAGAGTATAGAATAGGTATTAAAGTTCCCACCTGTTATTGCATTGCTATATATTTCTTCTTTTGTTCTGTTAATAATTGCTTTATATATTTAGGTGCTCTGATGTTTACAATTGTAATATATTCCTGATGGTTTGACCTCCTTATCATTATAATAAGGACCTTCTTTTTCTCTTGACCATTCTCGAATAAAGTCTCTTTTTGTTTGATTAAAAAAAAAAAGAAGAATGAGTATTCTGTTGTTTCAGGGTGAAATGTTCTGTATATATTTATGAGGTCCATCTGGTCCAATGTGTCATTCAATGATCTTGTTTATTTATAGATTTTCTGCTTGGATGATCTGTCCATTACTGAGAGTGGTGTGTTAAGATCCCCTACTATTGGGGCACCTGGGTGGCTCAGTGTTAAAGCCTCTGCCTTCAGCTCAGGTCATGATCCCAGGGTCCTGGGATCGAGCCCCACATTGGGCTCTCTGCTAAGCAGAGAGCCTGCTTCCCTTCCTCTCTCTCTCTGACTCTCTCTGCCTACTTGTGATCTCTTTCTCAAATAAATAAATAAAATCTTAAAAAAAATCCCCTACTATTAAGGTATTCACATCAATATGACTCTTTATCTTGATTAACAGTTGTCTTGTGTAGTTGGCTGCTCCCATATTGGGGGCATAAATAGTTACAATTGTTAGATCATCTTGGTGGATAGACCCTTTAAGAATGATGTAGTGTCCTTCTGTATCTCTGACTACAGTCTTTAGTTTAAAATCTAATTTATCTGATATGAGAATCACTACCCCAGCCTTCTTTTGAGGCCCATTGGCATGAAAGATGCTTCTCCATCCTTTCACTTTCAGTCTGGAAGTATCCTTAGGTTCAAAATGTGTCTCTTGTAGACAATATATGGACAGGTACTGTTGTTTTATCCAATCTGCAACCCTGTGGTGTTTTATGAGAGCATTTAGGCCATTCACACTGAGAGTGATTATTGAGAGATATGTTTTTATTGACATTGTGTTACCTGTGGAGTCCTTCTTTCTATAGATTGTCTCCATAAATTTCTGTTCTATGACACTCTTGGGTTCTTCTTTTATAGAACCCCCCTTAATATATCTTGTAGTGTGGCTTGGTGGTCACATATTCTTTTTTTTTAAAATTTTATTTATTTATTTGACAGAGAGAACACAAGTAGGCAGAGAGGCAGGCAGAGAGAGAGGAGGAAGTAGGCTCCCCGCTGAGCAGAGAGCCCAATGCAGGGCTCGATCCCAGGACCCTGGGATCATGACCTGAGCTGAAGGCAGAGACTTTAACCCACTGAGCCACCCAGGGACCCCTGGTCACATATTCTTTTAAACTTTGCCGGTCTTGGAAGCTCTTTATCTCTCCATTCATTTTAAATGTCAGTCATGCTGGATAAAGTATTCTTGGCTGTATGTTCTTTTCATTTAGTGCCCTGAATGTGTCTTGCCAGCCCCTTCTGGCTTGCCAGGTTTCTGTGGACAGGTCTGACATTATTCTGATGGGCCTTCCTCTGTAGGTAAGGAATCTCTTCCCCCAGCTACTTTCAAGAGCTCCTGTCTAAAATTATGATTCATCAGTTTTGCAATCAGGTGTCTCGAGGTCTTCCTAGATTCTGTGATCTTGGGGGAAGATCTTTCTGCCTCTAGGACACGAATGCTGGTTCCATTCCCCAGACTGGGAAAATTTTCATGGAGAATTTGTTCAACTATATCCTCTAGTCTTCTTTCTTTCACCTCGTCCTCAAGCATTCCAATAATTCTGACATTGGAACATTTCATGGCATCATTTATTTCCCTAATTCTGTTTTTATGGCTTCTAAGCTGTTTGTTCCAGTCCTCCTCCTGATCCTTTCACCCCCAAACTACTAGAACTCATACAGCAATTCAGTAATGTGGCAGGATACAAAGTCAATGTACAGAAATCAGTTGCTTTCTTATACACTAACAATGAAAACACAGAAAGGGAAATTAGAGAATTGATTCCATTTACTATAGCACCAAGAACCATAAGATACCTGGGAGTAAACCTAACCAAAGAGGTAAAGGATCTGTACTCAAGGAACTACAGAACACTCATGAAATGACTGAAAGATGGAAGACCATTCCATGATCATGGATCAGAAAAATAAACATTGTTAAAATATCTATACTGCCTAGAGCAATCTATACTTTTAATGCCATTCCGATCAAAATTCCACCAGTATTTTTCAAAGAGCTGGAGCAAATAATCCTAAAATTTGTATGGAATCAGAAAAGACCCTGAATTGCTAAGGAAATTTTGAAAAAGAAAAACAAAACTGGAGGCATCATGTTGCCTGATTTCAGGCTTTACTACAAAGCTGTGATCACCAAAACAGCATGGTACTGGCACAAAAACAGACACATAGACCAGTGGGACAGAATAGAGAGCCCAGATATGGACCCTCAACTTTATGGTCAAATAATAAAACAGGAAAAAATATGCAGTGGAATAAAGAACGTCTCTTCAATAAATGGTGCTGGGAAAATTGGACAGCTATATGTAGAAGAATGAAACTTGACCATTCTCTTACACCATACACAAAGATAAACTTGAAATGGATAAAAGACCTCATCATGAGACAGGAATCCATCAGAATCCTAGAGGAGAACATAGGCAGTAACCTCTTCTACATCAGCCACAGCAACCTCTTTCAAGATATATCTCCAAAGGCAAAGGAAACAAAAGCAAAAATGAAATTTTGGGACTTTATCAAGATCAAAAGCTTCTGCACAGCAAAGGAAACAGTCAACAAAACAAAGAGGCAACCCACGGAATGGGAGAAGATATTCGCAAATGAGAGTACAAAGGGCTGATATCCAAGATCTATAAAGAACTTCTCAAACCCAACACACACAAAACAGATAATCACATCAAAAAATGGGCAGAAGCCATGAACAGACAGTTCTCCAAAGAAGACATACAAATGGCTAACAGACACATGAAAAAATGTTCAGCATCACTAGTCATCAGGGAGATTCAAATCAAAACCACATTGAGATACCACCTTGCAGCAGTTAGAATGGTCAAAATTAACAAGATAGTAAACAATAAGTGTTGGAAAGAATGTGGAGAAAGGGGAACCCTCTTACGCTGTTGGTGGGAATATAAGTTGGTGCAGCTACTTTGGAAAACTGTGGAGATTCCTTAAGAAATTAAAAATAGAACTTCCCCTATGACCCTGCATTTGCCCTATTGGGCAATGTAGTGAATGTAGTGAATGTAGTGAAAAGAAGGGCCATCTGTAGCTCAATATTCATAGAAGCAATGGCCACAGTTGCCAAACTGTGGAAGGAACCAAGATGCCCTTCAATGGACAAATAGATAAAGAAGATATGGTCCATATATACAATGGTGTATTACACCTCCATCAGAAAGGATGAATACCCAACTTTTGTATCAACATAGATGGGACTGGAAGAGATTATGCTACGTGAAATAAGTTAAGCAGAGAGAGTGAATTATCATATGGTTTCAGTTATTTGTGGAGCATAAGGAATAACATGGAGGACATGGGGAGATGGAGAGGAGAAGAGAGATGGGGGAAATTGAAAGAGGAGATGAATCATGAGAGGCTGTGGACTCTGAGAAACAAACTGAGGGCTTTGAAGGGGAGGGTGGTGGGAGGTTGGGTGGTGATGGGTATTAAGGAGGGCACGTATTGCATGGAGCTCTTGGTGTGGTGCATAAATGATGAATTTGGGAACACTGAAAAGAAATTAAAAAAATAATAAACAGTATGTGAATGTGTATGAAATTAGGAATATAATTATATTCCCTTTCCTTTTCTATGTAAACATATTAAAGATGATGACAAAACAACTGACAAAACCCCAACAATACAAAGAAGTGTAATTTTCTAGTTGTTAGAGTTCATTGGTAGATTTCTACCTCTACCAGTAATTGTTCCAAGAACTTCCAGGAAAGCCAGGTACAACACCAAAAGTATTGGCTTAAAGCATCAGATTTCTGGTGAACTAATGAGGGTCAGAGACCAAAGACTTTGCAAATGGTAGAACTTTTGAAGATTGAACTGATTGTATGTAGTTAATTTTGCCTGTAGAGGCATTTTCAGATTCATAGCTATGGTGGATTACATCATTTGTGGTGGATCAATGTCATTTTCTCCATTACAGGTTATAAATTCTTTCCTCTCCGTTTCAATTTGGTTGGGTCAATAACTTGCTTTTGATCATGAGAATGTGGCATAACCGAAGTTGCATGACTTAGAGAGATGAGAAGATTTGCAACTTCCATCTTTTTTGGGAACACATACCCTGGGGGAATCCAGGTGCCTTGTGAATACCTTGATATTGCCAAGAAGCATAAGTAACCCCATGGAGAGACCCTAGAGAGATGCCTCGTCAGCCCATCTCTTCCAGCCATTCCAGATGTGGCATCAGACACATGACTGAAGAAGCCATTTTGGATAAATAGTCCACGCCAGCCTTCTTATCAATCCAATGCCAGTTAATATCTGATTACAACTAAATGACAGAACCAAGTGAGAATCACCCACTTGATCTCAGTCAACCTCTGGAATCATGAACAATAATAAATTTATGTTTTAAGATGCTAAGATTTGGGGTGACTTGTTACATAGCACTTTTTAACTGAAATAGGGTACAGGAAAAGGGTTACCCTTTTATTTTTTATTAAATTTTTTTTTGTTTGAGTGTAGCTGATACAACATTATATTAATTTCAGGTGTACAATATAGTGATTCAGCATGTCTGAATGTTATGCTATGCTTACCACAAGTGTAGCTACTTTTTCTTTATTACCGTCTCTCCATTGTCTGGAGCTCTATCCTCTGTTTTCAGGGATTATGAGTGTTGTAAGTCTTTGGAAGTTTGATATCATCAGTAGGTATATGTTGAAGACTAAGCACATTCTAGGCCACCACTGAATGAAAGACTGTTTACTGTCAGTGAAGAATTTTTCTTTCTTGACCTCAGCTGCTTTAAATAAAAAGGCCAAGAATGTTGGGAAACTTTGAGGAAGAGGAGACATAGACATTTTTATAGATTTGCTTGATACAAGGAGCCAAGTTTCATTCTACCCATACCTTTGGGGAAGGAAGCATTGGGTGAAGGTTGGCAGAACATTCTCAGTGATGTGGGGCAAAGCCATAATGGCATGCGTAGGGGAAAAAAAGAAAGAGTCCCTGAGCTCCAGGGCTTTCCTGACACCAAGAAATGTGTAGAGGAGGAGGTGGCACTGACCCTGGGGAGAAAACCCAAAGAAAAGAAAGCCTCTCTGCCTGTCTGGCCATCTCCATGCTCCCTGGGTATGCTTTCCCATCTCTTGTTCCTTCTGAGTTCCCATCTGGGGATGCCATGACTTTCTGGCAACTGTTTTAAACCATAATGCATAAGTGCTAAAACACCTTGGTCTGTTTTAGAGAAAAAGAGTGCCTGAATTCAACTGATAAAATTAAAGCTATACTCACAGTGAAAAGAAAGGTTAAAGTGAACTTACGCATGAAGCCCCTCGCCAATTCAGTGTACACTCATTAAAACTTTCATTATTATATGTATGATGAAATTGACGTGTTCCTTCTTGTCCTATGTATATTCAGAAAGTGTCAAAGACATTGCACTGTGTAGTGTTCTGTCATTGGTAGGAGGGTGCTAGTGGGACAAACTCCATTTGCAAGCAGTGTGTGGGTCAAGATTTATGGTGAATGACTCTACTCTCCAATGTCCAGAGTTTTCATTACATAAATGATGTCCAGTTGTTTGAACTCAGAGGACTCAGGCTCATCTGCTCAGACTGTGGTATTACTATTCCTCTCCCAGAAGGAATAGCTGAAAATATATGAGGAACTCATACATCTCAATAGAAAAGAACTCTGCTTAAAAAATTGGCAGAGAGGGGCACCTGGGTGGCTCAGTGGGTTAAGCCTCTGCCTTCGGCTCGGGTCATGATCTCAAGGTCCTGGGATCCAGCCCCACATTGGGTTCTCTGCTCAGCGGGGAGCCACTTTCCTCTCTGTCTCTCTGCCTGCCTCTCTGCCTACTTGTGATCTCAGTCTGTCAAATGAATAAATAAAATCTTAAAAAAAAAGATTTGAAAAAATTGGCAGAGAGAGTGAGCAGGCATTTCTCTAAAGAGACAAAATGTGGGGCAGTTTGAGCACCATAATTATTAAGTACAGCAATGAGTTATAAGCTGTTGAAAACTAGGAGTTCATGAGTCCGTACATATAAGCAATCAATTGAGCAATTCTAAGTTGAAAAGAAGGGAGTGCTCCTGCTTATAATAGAATGCCAAGGACCAGTTGGTAGATGTGAAGCAAGCTCAGGAGTTGGGATATAAGAATATAATAATATTACTTGTTCTTTCCTACCTGAATATATAAAAATAATGGTAAAGACAGCTGGCAAGACCCCCAGCAGCACACAGACATATTTTAATATGAGCTTTAACAATTACTGATAGATTTCTGCCTCTGAGAACTTGTTCACAGAACAACTAAAAAAGCCAAATAGAGCACCCAGTCACTGATTTAAAGTCATCAGATTGTTGCAGAAACCATGAGGATCAGAAGACCCAGGATTCTGGAAAATTAGAAATATTGAAGGGTGAGCTGATTTTATGTAGCTATTTTTGAGTTTAGAGGCATTTTCAGATTCATCACGGTTTCAAATTCTTTAATGTCAATTTCTCCATCCAGAGATGTAATTTCTTCTCCCCTTTAACTTGGCTGGACCTCTGACTTGCTTTAGATCATGAGAGTGTGGTAGAAGTGAAGTTGCGTGATTTAGGATAATCAGCCAACAACAACCTCACCTTTTAAATTGAACTGTCACTTTATTGACAGTTCGACCATCTGCAGTTGACATTTGTATATTTTGTCATTAGGCCATCCAGCAATAGGCTGATAGTATATTTAATGAAAATTTCATATATCCAAGTAGTAGTAACTGATACTGCTGAATGTATTTTGGAACTAGATGTCTTAATTATGTACAATATTTCTACTGCTTAAATGGGATGTTTCCAATGAGAGACTGCCCCACCAGTAGGACAGTGGTTTGGGATGAGTGCACAAACTTGGAGTCTCACAACCCTCTTTGGCACAGCTCTTTAGTAAAGTAAGTCAGTGAAGGATAGGAGGGGTGAAAAAAATCACTATATTGATTAAAGATCTGGTAAAATAAGGAGTGCTTAAGAAAATCATCCAAATTAAGGAAGATGTGGTCCATATACACTATGGAGTATTATGCCTCCATCAGAAAGGATGAATACCCAACTTTTGTAGCAATATGGACGGGACTGGAAGAGATTATGCTGAGAGTCAATTATCATATGATTTCACTTATTTGTGGAGCATAACAAATAACATGGAGGACATGGGGAGGTGGAAAGTAGAAAGGGAGTTGAGGGAAATTGGAAGGAGAGATGAACCATGAGACACTATGGACTCTGAAAAACAACCTGAGGGTTTTGAAGGGGCGGGGGTTGGGAGTTTGGGGGAGCCAGGTGGTGGGTATTAAGGAGGGCACATATTGCATGGAGCACTGGGTATGGTGCAAAAACAATGAATACTGTTATGTTGAAAAGAAATAAAAAAAAATTAAAAAAAAAGAAAATCATCCAAATTAAAAAAAATATCCAAATAATTTCATAGGCTGCCCTACAGTCAGCCAGTTGGTATTTTTGTTTTTGTTTTGTTCATTTGTTGTTATTTGGGGGGTGTGTTTACCTGTCATTTATTTGTGATGAATGAAGTCAACGTTTTTCTTTAGGGGTATGTGGTAGAAAATACTAGATTCTATAAAAATATAGTGCCAAAATAACACCTTATCTCTAACCCCATTTCATACATCGGTTACATTCAAGCAAACAACTTCTTTAGAATACAAATAGGAAGGAAATTTTGCATTTTGATTAAAATGTCTTATTTTTAAGTGATTTTCTGAAACTTTAATATTAACCTCTAGCTTTTTCTGTAGAACTATAGTTCTATTTTTAATTCTTACTCATAGTTCCAGAATACATTAAAGTAAAATTTATGTTATTGGTAGTAGCAGACAGTCATAATTAATATTACAGGTGTTTTTGTTTACTATCTTCCTGCTTCTTTTAATTTTACTATAACTTTCTGATTTACCTGATGACACATCACTTAATTATGATTTGTCCTTAAATTTAGCATATATTTATTGGGAAAGTTTTGATTACCAAATTCAATTTCCTTACTAATTATTGGTCTGTTTGTGTTTTCTGTTTCTTCATGATTTGGTCTTGCTATAAGGTAATGTCTTTTATCTCTCCTTCATTTCTGAAGAGCAGATTTTCTGGGTGAAGTATTCTTGGTTGGCAGTTCTTTTTCCTTCGCTCCCAGCTTCTGTGCTCAGTCCCCATCCTGTAAGGTCAGGCTAGATTTCTGCATGTGCTGACTAGCCATTTGCAAAGGCTCATTCTTAGCATTGTTGGGGACATGCACTGGGAGCTGGTCACAAAGTGTGAAGGTGTGTGGTTGAGGTTTGTGAAGCATTTGGGATGCCCATGAATCAATTGAGGGGATCTGAAGGTGAGGCAGCCCCAACTCTCCAGGATGGGCTTTCTGATGGAGTCCTCAAAGTGGTTAGTAGAATCCATACAGTTCCCTATGTTCTGAGATCTGGTTACTGTTCTCCCAGCTGTTCACTGATCCCCAGTCATGCAGTTTATGACTCAGTATTCTGGATGGGGTGAGAAAGAAATGTGCCCCTCTGGCAATTCCCACACAGATGGGGGAGTTGGGTGCTCATTCATGCAGTCCTACTTTCCTTCATGTGAAAAATCATGGGCCTGCAAGTTCTCTTTTGGCATTGAGCTGTGCCACCTTTGGGGGAGGTGAAGAGAGGAAGTGGCACTATTCCTCTTCCTCTCTTCAGTGCATTCAATCTTAGATTTTCTTTTCCTCTAATAGTTGGCTGGCATTTCTCTGGACTTTCAGACTTCCACAAAAGTAGTTTGTGGTGATTTTCAAAATTGATATTCTTTGGAGGGGAAGATGGTAGAAAACCTATTCTGCCATGTGGATGATGTCATTCATTCTTTTTATTTTCAACCTCTTAATATACTATTGCTTTAAGTGTGTTTCTTATATACAACACATTGCTGGATTTATTTATTATTATATGTAATCCAATTTGAGGATCTGTGTTTTTTTTATTATGGGATTCACTGATATATTCGTTCTATAATTACTATTCTAGTAAGACTGATATCAACCATCTTGTTCTTATTCCTTTAATTTTGTTATTACTTTTTAACTATTTCCTATCTCTCACTGGAGGGATGGAGGGATAGTTTGTTGATGTAAAAGTTTGTTGATGTAAAAGTTATAAATTCTACTTCATTCTTAGCATGGATGTCTTAAGATTCATCCATATTCATTTCCATCTACTGATTTCTTAAACATACACATTTCTATTTCTTTTTGGATCACAACAAATGTATTACCTTTTTGTATTTTTTTTTTGGTCTTTCTTCACAACCCATCATGTACATGTTTTCTAGAATTTTAGTTTTGGTTATGGATGTAGATTTTCTTTCTTTTATTATTTGAGTTGTACTTTTTAAAAAGATAAAAATTTTTTTTTGGATGTTGAGTTTGATAAGTTCTTTATAGATCTTGGGTGCTGGGTGTTATGCACAATTAATGAATTGTTGAACACTACATCAAAAACTAATGATGTACTATATGCTGACTAACTGAACATAATAAAAAAATAAAAATATAAAAATGTACTTTATATGATTAATATAAATTATAATATCATTTTTTGGTTTTATACTATTTGCATCATCATTCTGGGTTTATTTATCCTCTTATTTGAGTATTTTTTTAAGTGTTTCATATTTGTTTTTGTGTGGCAAGCTGTTTGAGGTGTTCTTTTATCTTACTATCACATTTAAATGTCAGGTTTCCTAACGTGTATGTTTTATCAGTCCCATTTCAGGATACTTAGGAATATCTGTCCTTTTCTATTATAGGAAATATATTATTATTTCCTTTTCTCCCCACCTTCTTGTTACCTGTAACTCTCATTATATAAATTTATTTCAGTATCTACACTTGTCTTTTGGTTCCTATATATCTATCTATTTTGTATCTAATCTCTTTATTGTTTTCTGTTGCTTTATGGGAGATCACATCAGAGCTTATCTAGCTCACATTTTTGTTTTGATTTTATCTCTCCAGTATTAACCTCATTGTTTTATTCTTTGTTTCATATATTGTGTTTTTCAGCACTATTTTTGTCTGGTTCTTTTTATAATGCTTTGTCCTTCATTTTGATAATATCATTCTTGTCTTTTTGAGGAAATTATACTTATTTTATTATTTTTTTTAAAGATTTTATTTATTTGAAAGAGAGAGAGAGAGCTTGAGCAAGAGAAAGGGGAAAAGGCAGAGGGGGACAGAGAAGCAGACTCCCTGCTGAGTGGGAACCTGACATGGAGGTTGGACTTGATCCCAGGACCCTGAGATCATGACCTGAGCCAAAGGCAGATGCTCATCCAGCTAAGCCACTCAGGTGCCCCAGATTATACTTATTTTAAATTCTTGCTGTTTTTGTTCCAATAATTCTTCTTTGCATCATATGTTATTTAGCGTGTAATCATGCCCCTCTTCCTTGGCAGATATATTCTTAAGATGGTGGTTATTTTGGCTTCTGAACTCATGACCTCTGTATAGCTTTAGCTCTACTGTCTAGTGATGCATACAAACAGAAGCTTAAGCCCTGGTTTATGACCTTCTGGATAATTTAAAGAAATAACAAAGATGATCCTCAGGCCAGATAGCCCAAGTTGTTACAGAACTCTTTTCACCTAAACTGCCATCTTAAAAAAGGCCCTTTTTTTCTTTTGAATTTTCTTTTCTTTTCTTTTTATTTATTTGTGTGTGTGTGAGAGAGAGAGAGAGAGAGAGAGAGAGCGAGAATGCACGTTTGTGTGCACATGCCCAAAGTAGGGGAGGGGCAGAGGAAGAGAGAGAATCTTAGGCAGACTCCACACTTGGCATGGAGCTGGATCTGGGGCTTGATCTCATGACTCTGAGATCATGACCTGAACCAAAATCAAGTCAGGCTCTTAACCAATTGAGCCACCCAGGTGCTGCATGAATTTTATTTTAAATGTTTTTCAAGGAGCAGCATTGGGAGAATGCTACCGGTTTTGATTCATAATCCGTAGTCTGTAGTCTCTGGGGATTTAGGGAAAGAGGATAGAGGAACCGGTGCTGAAGTGTGGCAGTCCTTGTTTTTATTATCTCTTCACTCTAGCGCAGCTCTAATGCTATCCTGAGAATGCTAGTAGCTAAAAAACCTGTTTCTTTTTACTTTAAAAAAAATAATTTAAATTTAAATTAAATTAAGTTGAATTAAATTAAATTTTATTTTAAAAAAGATTTTATTTATTTGACAGAGAGAAAGAGGCAGAGAGTGCAAAGAGGCACAAGTAAGGGGAGTGGCAGGCAGGAGAGAAGCAGACTCTCCACTGAGCAAGGAGCCCAATGTGGGGCCTGAGCCCAGGATCCTGGGATCATGACCTGAGCCAAAGGCAGTTGCTTAACCAAAGAGGCCACCCAGGCACACATGTTTTTATTTTATTTTAGAGAGAGTGAGAGAGTGTGCATGTGAGAGCAGGGTGGTGGAGTGGCAAAGAGAGAGGGAGAGAGAATCCCAAGCAGACTCCATGTTCAGTGCAGAGCCTGACACAGGGCTCAGTCTCACTATCCTGAGATCATGACCTGAACTGAAACCAAGAGTCAGATGCTCAGCTGACTGAGCCACCCTGGTGTCCTTCTTTTGATTCTTGTCTACAGTGGTGACAGGAGGGATAAAGCCCACCAACTCAGACATTTAGAAATTGAACATTCCAAAGGTTCAGCCACAGAATCATTAAACTCATTCCTTTGCTGATCTATGACTTGGATTACGTTCCAAATATGGGCTAGCATAAAGCCAGTTTAGTGAACAGTTGCAGAAGAGCATGACCTTTTTTTTTTCTTTGACAAGCTTATTTAGAGGGTGATATGTTCCTTTCCAAATTAATTTCTAAATGCTTATATTATGAAGGCTGAGTGAAGCCCTGCTTAGTGTTCTTAAACTTCGCCTTACACCAAGTACCCTTCTTCCTTATCTCAGCATACTTAGAGATCTTCAGAGCACACGGAGTTGATGTATCCAGTTCTAATAATCTCCTGCCAAATGTTCTGACTGGTTTTATGTCAAGTGTGGATAAGTCGATCTGTCTACCGAAGGATTCAACTGGCCATAAGAGAGATGTAAATAAGCTGGACTTGCTGCAGAGGGATTTCTTTTTTTAAATTTTATTTATTTTATTTTAATTTTTTTAAACATTTTTAAAATTTATTTTCAGCATAACAGTATTCATTGTTTTTGTACCACAACCAGTGCTCCATGCAATCTGTGCCCTCTCTAATACCCACCACCTGGTTCCCCCAACCTCCCACCCCCCCACCTCTTCAAACCCTTCAGATTGTTTTTCAGAGTCCATAGTCTCTCATTGTTCACCTCCCCTTCCAATTTCCCCCAACTCCCTTCTCCTAACTCCCCATGTCTTCCATGCTATTTGTTATGCTCCACAAATAAGTGAAACAATATGATAATTGACTCTCTCTGCTTGACTTATTTCACTCAGCATAATCTCTTCCAGTCCCGTCCATGTTGCTACAAAAGTTGGGTATTCATCCTTTCTGATGGAGGCATAATACTCCATAGTAGAAGATGTGGTCCATATATTTTATTTTAATTTTTTAAATTTATTTTCAGCGTAACAGTATTCATTGTTTTTGCACCACACCCAGTGCTCCATGCAATCCGTGCCCTCTCCAATACCCACCACCTGGTTCCCCCAACTTCCCACCCCACTCTGCAGAGGGATTTCAAGTAGAATGACCAACATGTTTACAGTCCCATTATATTAAACCAATCAATTTAATATCTATTCTTACTTAATTAAGCTTCAGTTTCTTGAGAAGGATATTTTTCATATTGTTATAATGGGTATCACTTATGAAACACTGAGTATTGGCTTTTAAAATGTTTTACACTTATTTTCTCATTTAATGCTCAAAACTATTGTATATGATAGACATGATTTTTATCCATATTTTAGAGTTTGAGAAAAGTAAGCTTTAGTAAGGTCTAGTAACAATCCCAAGGCAATTCTAGTAGAAGGTTGAGAATCTAGAATTTGAACTAATGCCTCTATTTTTGACCACTATATGGCATTGTGTTCCACTTCATCATAGATTCTGGTAGAAATGTGTATTTGCATGAACCTAATGATTGAAATGTGGCTATTTAAGAACATTTCTATGTGAGTTGATAGCTCAGTGAATATTTGTTGGTTTGTGCCCTCTTGGGAGCTTCCCAGGTGAAATCCAAATCCAGCCTCTGTACTCAGACTGAAGGGAGAGATGGAAGAAAAAGACAGACCACTCCAGGTGGCGAGGTGGCACTTTTAATAAGCAAGGGGAACTTACTTACAAGGCTTGTCTTGGACATCAGCAAGATGAATGAATCCCTGCACCCCTGCTGCATCTTAAGAGTTTATAAAGAGGCCCTAACTGGATTCAGTCACATATATGGTGCAGGTGTTGTCAACACCACATCTAAAGGCTGTGTCCTTGGAGCAGCCCCTGGTAGTGGGAAAGGCAAGGGAAACCACATTCCAAGGATAGGAGAAGGAGCCTCCGAGTACCAGGTTCAGCTCACCAGTCAATCGCCGGGGTTATGTCTTTTTGATGGTGTTCTGTGATAATTTGTAATAAATTAAAAATCATTACTAATCTCTAGCTTAGCCACCATGAAACCCAGATATTGACAATAGCAACAGCTTTACATAGAAGACTTTTTATTCTAAATACCATGCAGTCTTCAATATTTTCTGTGATTCTGGAAATTTTCTCTCATAACCAGTCCAATACAGTTTGTTTCTTAAATGCCCAAGAAGCATCATTCCACCCAACGATATTACCACATATAAAATACGTGAACACACCAGGTGATGTTCTACTTTTACCTCAAATGGTAATGAATGATCTGCGTGCATTAGGATATTACTAAGCTATGTGCAAGTACTCAGCTTTCCAAAAAATGTTTTCAGTTCCTTTGAAGTTGAGGCCCTACCACCACCAGTTCATATTCAAGCTGTTGTGACCTTGAATCCATGTGTAGAGTTCTTGTTAGGGTAGTCTATTCCCATTTGGTTGCTAAGACTCATAACTTAGAACATTCTAAATATAAATCCATATTAATACTTTATATTCATTTTCAGTTTATGAAACAGGCATCCATGGCTTATGTTATAAACAAAAACAAAAACTTGGGGAAAAGTTAAAAGAATGGAATAATATTATGGAATTTGTCCTTTCTCGCCATCAGGGAAATTCAAATCAAAACCACATTGAGATACCACCTTACACTAGTTAGAATGGCAAAAACTCATAAGGCAAGAAACAACAAGTGTTGGAGAGGTTGTGGAGAAAGGAGAACCCTCTTACACTGTAGGTGGGAATGCAAGTTGGTGCAGCCACTTTGGAAAACAGTATGGAAGTTCCTCAAAAATTAAAAATAGAGCTACCCTATGACCCAGCAGTCGCACTACTGGGTATTTACCCCAAAGATACAGATGTAGCGAAAAGAATGGCCACATGCACTCCAATGTTCATAGCAGCAATGTCCACAATAGCCAAACTGTTGAAAGAACTGAGATTCCCTTCAGCAGAAAAATGGATAAAGAAGATATGGTCCGTATACAGAATGGAATATTACTCAGTCATCAGAAAGGATGAATACCCAACTTTTGCATCAACATGGATGGAACTGGAGGAGGTTATGTTAAGTGGAATAAGTCAAGCAGAGAAAGTCAGTTATCATATGGTTTCACTTATTTGTGGAACATAAGGAATAGCATGGAGGACATTAGGAGAATGAAGGGAAAAATGAAGGGGGATAAATTGGACGGGGAGATGAACCATGAGAGATTATGGACTCTGGGAAACAAACTGAGGGTTTTAAAAGGCAGGTGGGATGGGTGAACCTGGTGATGGGTATTAAGGAGGGCACAGATTGTATGGAGCACTGGGTGTTATATCTAAAGAATGAATCATGGAACACTACATCAAAAACTAATGATTTATTGTATGGTGACTAACATAACATAAAAAAATGAAAAAAATTATCCTTTCTAATATCTAACAAAAGTAAACAAGCAGATGAAAATAAAATTACCATAGAAAAAGAAATCACCAGAAACTACCAAAGAGAGAGAGCGTGGGAGATCTCAGTCATTAACCTAAAAAGATCCCCGCTAGAAAAGCAACAATAGATTTTGTCTAGAAGAGGGAGGCTTTCAACCTTGGCTCTAGAAGACTCTTCTAACCACAACTTCTAGAAAATGTAAGTTGAAAAGTCTTGGGGATTTTCACCTCATTTGGAGAAATGTGGATCAAATGTATACCCTTTTTATTTTTCTTTAGGGAAGGATGAAATTTATAATGGCTACAATTGAAAGATGAATGACAAAGGGGAGAAGAATAAAAATTATTCACACTTTGTCCAAAGCATACTCTCCAGGGCTCACTGAGGAAGAGCAATGCCAATGCCAGATTTCCTTCAAAATAATGCTGAGGATATAACTTCCTTCCTCAAAACTTCTCTTGACTCACCAATGTCCACTGACTCTGTAATTTGTAACTAAATAATACCTTCATGATGGTCCCTTCTTCACATTCTAAATTCTTATCTTTCCAATCTTCTAAATAAGCAATGTCTTTTGCCTTTTAAATTTCAGGTCATTTCTGGAAAATAGTTAACTCCCTCCAACTGTTCTTTTTATGGATTTTCATTTTTGTTCCCTAATAGCACTTACCTTGTTCTTTTATTTTTGGTAAACTTACTACATAAATTTACAGTTTAATACTTTTCTGCCATTCTAGGCTGCAGATTCCTTGAACTTAGGACCTATGCCATTCCTATTTTTATCCTCAAGAGCCAGTTCAGCATCTGAGACATAGTAGACACTTAGTACACATTTAGTATGTGCAATATATTTTTCATGGAAATGTATTGTGTTTTAAAGCTTCACAATCTTTTTGATGGTGTCCTTGAATGCTTGCTTTACTTGCTGATTTCTTAGAGTGTAAATGAAGGGGTTTAACAAGGGAGTAATTGAGGTAATGAGCACAGCTATTCCTTTGTTGAAGGCACCTTCTTCTTTTGCAGAGGGATTGATGTACATAAACATGCAGCTGCCGTAGGAGAGGGAGATGACAATCATGTGGGAGGAACAAGTGGAAAAAGCCTTTGTCCTTTGCTGGGCAGAAGGGATCCTCAAAATGGTCCTGATAATGTATGTATAAGAAAAAGTCACCAGCAGCAGAGTAACCACCAGAGTCACAACTGCCAGGAAGATGACCATCACTTCTAGGAGGCTTGTGTCTGAGCACGCCAGCTCCAGAAGTGGCCCATAGTCACAGTAATAGTGATTCACAACATTGGAAGCACAGAAATCTACCTGGCTCATCAGGATTATTGGGGGTAAGATAGCTAGGAATCCCCCCAGCCAGGAGCAGAACACGAGTTGTATGCGGACCCTGTTGCTCATGATGGTCAGGTAATGTAGGGGTTTGCAGATGGCAACATAGCGGTCATAGGACATAGAAGCTAAGAGGTAAAACTCTGTTGCTCCAAGAAATATAGCAAAAAAATACTGAATCAAGCATCCAGCAAAACTGATGACTTTATTTCCTGTTGTCACGCTGGTCAGAAATCTGGGAATAAAAATGGATGTGAAGGAAACTTCTAAGAAGGAGAAATTCCGGAGGAAGAAATACATGGGGGTCTGGAGGTGAGGGTCTACTAGAGTGAGAATGATGATAGTCAGATTTCCTAGGACACTTAATATGTAGGTGAGGAACAGGAAGATGAATATCACAGCCTGGACCTCAGGTTGATTTGTGAAGCCCAACAGAATAAATTCAGTCAACGTCCTGTTTTTCATAGTTGACCTTTAGGAGATCTGAAGGAGAGAGGTGAGTGATGAAAACTCAAGTTTCTCAGGGTAGGAGAGACAAAGCTGATCCTAATGAGTCACGTCATATATTCCTCTCTATGCAGCTGACCTAAACTAGCATCAGTTTGCACTGGCCTTGGCTCCATGGAGGCCCAGTTATCTTCTGTGTGAAAGTCCTTTTTCCTAAAGTCTTTTTAATTCCCCAAGTTGATATATTCCTGGACACTTACCAGACTCTGTTAAAGAATAATTACTCAATTTTTTCCCAGAAGAATAACAATTTGAATTTATCCTTTAATCCCAAAATGTTTACAAAATCTGAATATTTAACCACTTTCCTCTGACTCTATTAATTTCTCATACTTCTGTTTTCTTGGTGGAACTATTTCTATCAGATTCTATTTTCTGTGCTTCCCTTTCCCCTCGTTGTGCTCTTCCCCCTTCCTTGCAGTATTTGGCATTTCACTGGCTGTCTGCCATAGATCCTCATCTCCATTATTGTCCAAATCTCTGACTTCCTTGTTTCAGCAACCATTAGGACATTCTTCACATGAATACGGTTGTAGGTTTTGATGCATAAATGATTTTTCTGTGTCCCTGTTCTTTGGAAGCACAAATTTGTTGCAGGCTTTTAAGATCTTCGGTTCAGTATGATCTCATATTGTGAGCATTTTTGACTATATGAACAAGGCAGTGGTATCCATAAACCATAATAATTAACATTTTCTTATATGTTTTTCTGCCATGTTCAAAGTCCTTTTTTTTTTTTTTAAGATTTCATTTATTTATTTGTCGAGAGAGAGAGAGCACAAGCAGGGGGAGTGGCAGGTAGAGCATGCAGAGGGAGAAGCAGGCTCCCTGCTAAGCAAGGAATCCCATGCAGGACATGATCCCAGGATCCTGGCATCACAACCTGAGCCGAAAGCAGTGGCTTAACAGACTGAGCCACTCAGGCAACCCTGCCATGTTCCAAGTCTTATAGGTAGATTTGGGATATATCTCTGAGAATAGAGATTTTGAAATATCCACAGACAACACCTCAGAGTGGATTTTACTCAAAGTCTTAAAGTGTTCTAAATGGCAAAATAAAGATGACAGTTTATCATGCCTCAAATGTTCCTGGTCTCTATTCTTGGCATATAGAAACCAGGAAGAGGGACATTCATGTTTCTCACAAGAAGAGTCTTATGCAGATAAATGAGCAATCCCCAAAGAAGGAAACTTTGGCCATAGTGTTCTGTGTGCATTTTTGGATTTTTCTGATTCAGAGGCAAAGATGATAGAAAAACCCATCTAATTCACATGCATACAGGTTAGAAAAAATCATATCTTCAGGATCCTTCTTGTCAATCTCCCCATTAATCCATACAACTGTTGGGGGCATGAGGCGATATTAAACCTGGATTTGCCTTCAGCCCTCTCTTCCCTGTTTGTACTAACCTGTGGTCTTTAGCAAGTACTGCATTTTCATCCCAGTTTTCACAACTGATTGACTTCATGATCTACATTTATAGAATAATATCAGTGACTTTAAAAACATTACTGTGTTCATATCCTTGACAATCTGAATGACTGCAGTGTGATGGTTGCCTGTTCCTAAGAGGTAAATCAAAGGTGAGATGTGTCACATGAGTCTCTGAGTATTATCAAATTTAACATGTTTTCTACTGGCTTCCCATCAACATTCTACTCTTCTTTCTCTCTTTTTGTTGCTGGAGTCACTAGCCATAAGTGACTATATGTACTTATTTTAAGAAATTGAATTATAATTGACATATAATATTACATTAATTTCAGGTGTGCAGCATAGTGATTTGACACTTTTATGCATTATGAAATGGTCACCACAATAGGTCTAATTACTATATGCCACCATAAAAGTATTAGAACATTATTAATTGTCACTTATGTTATACATTATATCCCTGTGACTTACTCATTTTATAACTGGAAGTTTGTACCTCTTAATCCTCTTCACCTATTTTGCTTCCCTCCCCCAGCTTCTCCACACTCTGGTAACCATCAGCTCATTTTTGTGTCTTATGAGTCTGTTTCTCTTTTGTTTTGTTGGTTTTTTTTCTTAGATTCCACAGGTAGACATTATATTCTTCTCTTAATGAGAGTACCCAAGTGTGTGGGGCTTACCTAGGAAGCATATTACCTTCCATCCTATGAATCCAAACCAGAATCCAATTATAGTACCTGAGAGACATAGTCCTTCACACATATAATGAAAAAGAAATAAACAAATTATCCTCATCCCAGCAATGACAGAAGAGTGGACTTTGATAGATGGAAAATTCCTTAATATTTCTGTTCTAAGGGAGATTATCTTGAAGTCAGAAGGCAGAGTTTGGACTTCTTTGCAGTTTCTATGTTAGGCAGAGTGACACAGATTTTATCTGCTCTTTTGAAAACAGTCACATGGGGATCAATTTCCTGAAGAAGATAAACATGCCCGGTGGACTTAAGTTTAAATGCTTCACATGAACCTCTATTGTTGACAACTTTGTGAACAAGTTGTAAACATATGGCTGAGGAGAGAAGGTCCAGAGAGACCTTAATATGGGTTTCATGAGAGAATGTGTCACAGACATGAGGTTTGTGAAGTTAAGAGCAATGGAGCGAGATCCCTGGGGATTAGTGTGCCTGGCCTACTCATTCTTCCTATTTTCTTTCTCTTTAATAACCCAGTTTGGTCAGTGCCCAAACCCGAAATAAATGAATTCACTTCACAGTGAATTACCGTAATCTTAATGCCATCATGGCCTCCATTAAGATCTGCATGCCTAATTTTACTGAAATAATAGGAATCAGCAACTGGAAAATATTTTACTGTTATAGATTTGGTTGATATGTTCTACTCTGTAAATAGTTCTTTACCTTTGAAGAAATGATACATTTTATTTATCTCCCCATGAGATATTTGGGGAACCTTGCTAATGTCCACACCTTTATAGATCTTAACCATGTTCAACTTATTCCAAGAACACAGGTATGACATTATATCGATAACATCCTCCTGCAAGGATATTCAAACTTTCCAATCGGGATAAGCCACTGCATGCTCCAAAATTCAAGGCACTTCTATTTCAGTAGAATCTCCAGACATGACTTGTCAGCCTGGGGATGATCTATACCTGGTTCAGGAAGGAACCAACTCTTCATTGACATCAGCTCTTACTACTTTAGAGTAGACTCAACATTTAGTGTGTTTATTTGGGTTTCAGAGGTGATATCTTCCTCATTCACAAACTTTCTTTAAATTCATTATGCTGTTACTCACAAATTGGCTCACTTTGAATGGGCCATCTAATGACAAAAAGCTGTAGAGCCTGTCTAAATTGCAATCGAATAGGCACTCCCATTGGTCTCCGCCCAGAAACTCCTTCACTGTAGAGGCTTTAGCAACCTCTTTGCATTCCTTCCAGAGTTTCTGGATCCACCACAGTGGTCATAAATTGTTCATGGGCTTCTGGTGCAAGAAACTGCTTTCCTTGGCTGAATCAACACACCATCAGGATGGCAACTGTTGGTTGTATAGTGTGCTCTTCTTGAGATAAATGCTTTCACAGGCCCTGAGCTTGTGATTCTTTGAACCCAGTTGTCCGTCTTGCCTTTGGTCATTGAGGAAGCACTCCACAAATTTGGCATAGCCATAGAGGCCTCATTAGGAAAAGGAAAATGCTGATTATGGAGCTAAACTGGGCCCTCTGGCATATCCCACCTGTAGGTCCTCAGTCCTTTGCTAGATGCAATGGTGCCAAGAGGTCACCCCTCTCCCATATCTGCTGGCTACTTAGGGACCCCCACGGGATGAACTGAATGATTAAGAAAGGGAGTCTGTAGTTGTTATAGGTGTCAGCACCACTGTCATGCTTGATAGAGCCACTGAAGAGCTGCTGCATCCCATTTCCTAAACTGGGACATCCCTAATCAAGGATGGGACCCACATCCAGCAGTTATCTTAGCACTAGAGGGTGTCCTAGCCAACACTTGGTCCCTTGACATTTTTATGGACTCCAGGCCATTGTCAATGGTGTGGTCATCTGGTCTGACTAATGGCAGCAACAACAATTCCTTATCTAAGGTGTTCCCCCCTCTCTGTTGGGGTAAAGAACTTTGGGAATTTCTTGCCTCCCAGATATCCAAAATACAAATCAAGCCCACACATATTCTCCACATACGAAAATTAACTTTTCAGGGGCTCATTGCAATGCAAAGGCAGATAGATTGGCTTTGATTTCTGAGACACATATTAGCACAACCTCAGATCTGATTTAACTTTGGACTGGTGGGCCTGAAATATCAGGCCACAGAGAAGCCACTGCCCTGAGGTCCTGAGAAGAAGGAAAGGGACTCTCCTTCTGAGCCCTGAATAATGTAGTGACTGATTCATGTACAACACGTGGGAAAATGTGCCACTGTCTATACAGTTGAGGAGACTCATTTCCCTGGGAACTGTCCATTAGTCAATGAAAAATAGATTTTATGGGGTCACTGACTCCGCTACTTACTATTTTTTGACCATGGTGGACACTTAGAGGGAATAGTACTCATCCATCTCTCTAGATATGCTATCATTGAAGCAATAACATGGTCATCAATAAGACACTTCTTATACCCTTCAGAGTTCTAGACATCACTGATAATGACCTCGGTATTTACTTTACTTCTCAAATACACAATGCTGGGCTTTTGAAAAGGCATTCAGTAAAACTCCCCACTTCCTCCCCACCCCCTTTACCAGCGTCAGGGTGTGGGCCTTAGAGAGTGCAGTAGAGGTTTTCTTTAAGAAACCTTGTTAAAATTACAGAACAGTGCATGATCTGCTCACTGACTCTCACTGTCATCAGCAACCTCAACTTCTTATACTTAGACCCCCTTGCTTTGTCTTGATCATTGGGCTTACTAGCATCTTATAAACAGAAACTTCTCCATACAAGATATTCTGTCAAAACAGTCACTTGTGTTAGGCTTTTGGTTTCATTGTTATGTACCCCACTTGTATCTCATACCCAGGCCTTACTCCTAAGATAATCTGTATTCTGTGTACCTTTTACACCAATATTTTATTTTGGCAACAGGATTTCCCCCAGTCTCAACACCAACATACTCTTTTCCTGCTAAGTGCTCACTTTGCTCAGGATCCTTAGAGTCACAGGCATTACTTTAGGTACATGCAACATCCCTGATGAAACTTACATTAGTAATGCCAGCTGGGAAATATATCTAAGATACTTTTTTTTTTTTAGTTTAAACTCAATTAGCCCACATATAGTATCTTATTTGTTTTTGATGTAGTGTTCAATGATTCATTAATTGCATATAACACCAGGTGATCATCAGATCACATGCACTCCTTAATGCCCATCAACCCCTTCCTTATGCAACCCTTAGTTTGTTTCCCAGAGTCAAGAATCTATCATGTTTTGTCTCCCTGTCTGACTTCTTCTTTCATTTTTCCCTCTCTTTCCGTATGGTTCTCTGAGCTTTTCCTTATGTTCCACATATGAGTGAGACCATATGATAATTGTCTCTCTGATTGACTTGTTCACTTAGTATAATACTCCAGTTCCATCCATGTTGACACAAATGGTAGATATCCATCTTTCTGATGGCTGAGTAATACTCTATTCTGTAAACAGACCATGTCTTCTCTGGATGTTGCTGCTGTGAACATTAGGGTACAGATGGTCTTTCTTTTCACTACATCGGTATCTTTGGGGTAAATACCTAGTAGTGCACTTGCTGGGTCATAGGTTAGCTCTATCTCTAACTGCTTGAGGAACCTCCATACTGTTTTCCAGGGTGGCTGTAGCAACTTACATTCCCACCAACAGTGTAAGAGGATTCCCCTTCTCTACATCCTTGCCAACATTGGTTGTTCCCAGTCTTGTTAATTTTAGCCATTCTAACTGGTATCAGGTGGTATTTCATTCTGGTTTTGATTTGTATTTCCCTGGTGGCAAGAAATGTGGAGGATATATTCATGTGTTGGTTGGCCATTTGTATGTCTTCTTTGGAGAAATGTCTGTTCATGTCTTCTGCCTATTTCTTGACTGGATTCTTTGCTTTTTGGGTGTTGAGTTTGATAAACATCACTTATCACTTGCCTGACTTCAAGCTATATTACAAAGCTGTGATCAACAAGACAGGATGGTACTGGCACAAAAACAGACACATAGATCAATGGAAGAGAATAGAGAGCACAAAAATGGACCCTCAACTCTACAGTCAACTAACCTTCAACAAAGCAGGAAAGAAGATTCAATGGAAAAAAGATAGTCTCTTCAATAAATGGTGCTGGGAAAATTAGACCACCACATACAGAAGAATGAAACCAGACCATTCTTTTACACTACACACAAAGATAAACTCAAAATGGATGAAAGACCTCAATATGAGACAGGAATCCATCAAAATCCTAGAGAAGATCACAGGCAGTTACCTCTTTGTCCTCGGCCACAGCAACTTCTTGCAAGACATGTCTCTAAAGGCAAGGGATCTAAAGGCAAAAATGAGTTGTTGGGACTTCATCAAGATAAAAAGCTTCTGCACAGCAAAGGAAACAGCCAACAAAACTGAAAGGTAACCTAAGAATGGGAGAAGATATTTGCCAATGATGTAACAGATAAAGGGCTGATATCCAAGATCTGAGACTGGTGGTGGGTATTAAGGAGGGCATGTATTGCATGGAGCACTGGGTGTTGTACATAAACAATGAATCTTGGAACACTGCATCAAAAACTAATGACATATTTTATGGTGACTAACATAAAACAATAAAAAAATAAAAAAATAAACAATTTAAGATAATTTTTAAACATGTGCAACAGCATTGTTCTGCATTGTATGAATTTACCATTAAAATTATTTAATCACTTTCCTATTGATAGAAATTTAGTTTTTTTTCCATTTCAGGGAAATTTTGTACATGTTGCCATGAGCACTTTTGTATATATATATGCTACAGCGTATGTAGAGAAGTTTGTTCTGGAAATATATTCAGGTTATTTAGGACTGCATTTAAAAATTTGCATACATTATGTTAATATTTGCTGGTTTTATTTTTCATATTGATTTCTGGCTTAATTACATGGTGGACAGAAAATAAATCCATATTTCCAATCTTTTGAAATTTCTTGAGATTTGCATTTTGGTTCTGTGATTATAGAAATGTCCTGTTTGTTTTTTTGTTTTTTATTTCTTTGTTCTTGGATAGAAAGTGAATTCTGAGTTTTTTGGTTGCAGTGTATTTTCTAGATTTTCATTAAGTCCAGATTTTAATCTTATGTCTTAAATCCATATATTTTTTCAGTGTCCTATTATTATTATTATTTTTAAAGATTTTATTTATTTATTTGAAACAGAGAGAGAGAGATCACAAGTATGCAGAGAGGCAGGCATAGAGAGAGAGGAGAAAGCTGAGCAGAGAGCCCGATGCGGGCCTCGATCCCAGGACCCTGAGATCATGACCTGAGCCGAAGGCAGAGTCTTAACCCACTGAGCCACCCAGGCGCCCTGTAGTGTCCTATTATTGATTTTATGGCTAAAAAATCCCAACATGATATTACATTTAACTATCTTTATATGTTTACTGACTTTTATTTTGTTAACTTTGAGGCCTAGTTGTTATATGCACAAAAAATTATCAAAGTCTATAGTTACTTAGTAATTTTACCTTCCTCTCAGTCAGTAAAGGGAATGTAGGGCTTTATCTCCATTTTGTGTATCTTACTTAGCATATTTTTATTTTATATCTTTATGCTCTATGTTTTCTTGAAACACAATACTATGTGTCTATTACTGATTTTGTAGATGTTCACTTAGATTAACCTGCATATTTACATTTTTACTTGTTATCCATTCTTTCTTTTATATAATTTCTTCCATTTTAGACCCTAATACAGAGAAATATCTCAGAGAGATCCTGTATATCTTTTACTAGTTTCCCAAGATAGTAGCATCTTACAAAACCATAGTATAACCAGGATATTGCCATTTTAATCCATTGACCTTTTTAAACTTGTTATAGCCTGGTTCTTCTAATGGCAAATTTTTTTTTATATATGTGAAAATCTCTTTATTTCATCACTTACTTTTTTTTTGTCCTTATTATTATTATTTTTATTTAAAAATATATATTACTGTTCTAAGGATTGTTTTTTTAAAATTTTTTAAAATTTATTTTCAGCGTAACAGTTACTTACTTTTAAATTTAATCTTTTATTTAAATTTAACAAACATAAAAAAGTATATACAAAAAAGAAGTACATAGATTGAGTAAATATCACATATAACTAACCAGCATCCCCAAATTTAATTGTTATGTGTCTTGTTGTGCATTTCTTTGGCTTTATTCTATTTGAAATCTGCTCAACTACTTGAATCTGCAGGCTCATGTGTTTATTTTGATTTTGGGAAGTTTTCAGTAGTTGTTTCTTGGAATCCTCTCAGCTCTACTCTCTTCTTTTCTTCTGGGACTCAAGTTTTACCAATGTTAGCATTTTTCTAATTGTCCCATGGATGACTGAGGCATTCCTCATTAAAAAAATATATATATATGTTTAGCCTCTGTTATTCCAGTTAAGTAAATTCTACTGATCTGTTTTAAATTTACTGACTCAATCTTCAGTCGTCTTTATTAATGAGGTCATCCAATGAGTTTTCAAAATTACTGTTGTTGTTTTTTTAAAATTTATTTTATTTTTTTAAATAAATATATAATGTATTTTTATACCTAGGGGTAAAGGTCTGTGAATTGTCAGGTTTATACACTACACAACATTAACCATAGCACATACCTTCTCCAATGTCCATAACCCCACCCTCTCTCCCAACACCCATTCCCCCAGCAACCCTCAGTTTTTTTTTGTGAGATTAAGAGTCTCTTATGATTTGTCTTCCTCCCGATCCCATCTTGTTTCTTTTATTCTTTCCCTACCCCCCAAACCCCCCATGTTGCAACTCCACTTCCTCATATCAGGGAGATCATGTGATAGTTGTCTTTCTCTGATTGACTTATTTCACTAAGCATAATACCCTCTAGTTCCATCCCTATTGTCGCAAATGGCAAGATTTCATTTCTTTTGATGGCTGCATAGTATTCCATTGTGTATATATACCACATCTTCTTTATCCATTCATCTGTTGATGGATATCTAGGTTCTTTCCATAGTTTGGCTATTGTAGACATTGCTGCTATAAACATTCGGGTGCACGTGCCCCTTCGGATCACTACGTTTGTATCTTTAGGGTAAATACCCAATAGTGCAATTGCTGGGTCATAGGGTAGTTCTATTTTCAACTTTTTGAGGAACCTCCATGCTGTTTTCCAGAGTGGTTGCACCAGCTTGCATTCCCACCAACAGTGTAGGAGGGTTCCCCTTTCTCCACATCCTCTCCAGCATCTGTCATTTCCTGACTTATTAATTTTAGCCATTCTGACTGGTGTGAGGTGATATCTTATTGTGGTTTTGATTTGTATTTCCCTGATGCCAAGTGATGTGGAGCACTTTTTCATGTGTCTGTTGGCCTTATGGATGTCTTCTTTTTTTTTTTTTTTAAATTTTTTATTTCTTTTCAGCGTAACAGTATTCATTGTTTTTGCACCACACCCAGTGCTCCATGCAATCCATGCCCTCTCTAATACCCACCACCTGGTTCTCCCAACCTCCCACCCCTCTCCCCTTCAAAACCCTCAGATTGTTTTTCTCATGGTTCACCTCCCCTTCCAATTTCCTTCAACTCCCTTCTCCTCTCCATTACCCTTGTCCTCCATGCTATTTTTTATGCTCCACAAATAAGTGAAACCATTTGATAATTGACTCTCTCTGCTTGACTTATTTCACTCAACATCATCTCTTCTAGTCCCATCCATGTTGCTACAAAAGTTGGGTATTCATCGTTTCTGATGGAGGCATAATACTCCATAGTGTATATGGACAACATCTTCCTTATCCATTCGTCGTTGAAGGGCATCTTGGTTCTTTCCACAGTTTGGCGACTGTGGCCATTGCTGCTATAAACATTGGGGTACAGATGGGCCTTCTTTTCACTCCATCTGTATCTTTGGGGTAAATACCCAGTAGTGCAATTGCAGGGTCATAGGGAAGCTCTATTTTTAATTTCTTGGGGAATCTCCACACTGTTTTCCAAAGTGGCTGCACCAACTTGCATTCCTACCAACAGTGGAAGGGGGTTCCCGTTTCTCCACATCCTCTCCAACACATGTTGTTTCCTGTCTTGCTAATTTTGGCCATTCTAAGTGGTGTAAGGTGGTATCTCAATGTGGTTTTAATTTGAATCTCCCTGATGGCTAGTGATGATGAACATTTTTTCACGTGTCTGATAGCCATTTGTATGACTTCATTGGAGAAGTGTCTGTTCATATCTTCTGCCCATTTTTTTTTTATATGATTGTCTGTTTCATGTGTGTTGAGTTTGAGGAGTTCTTTATAGATCCTGGATATCAACCTTTTGTCTGTACTGTCATTTGCAAATATCTTCTCCCATTCTGTGGGTTGCCTCATGTTTTGTTGACTGTTCCCTTTGCTGTGCAGAAGCTTTTGATCTTGGTGAAGTCCCAAAAGTTAACCTTCGCTTTTGTTTCCTTTGCCGTTGGAGACATGTCTTGAAAGAAGTTGCCGTGGCTGATATCGAAGAGGTTACTGCCCATGTTCTCCTCTAGGATTCTGATGGATTCCTGTCTCATGTTGAGGCCTTTTATCCATTTTGAGTTTATCTTTGTGTCCAGTGTAAGAGAATGGTCGAGTTTCATTCTTCTACATATAGCTGCCCAGTTTTCCCAGCACCATTTATTGAAGAGACTGTCTTTTTTCCACTGTATATTTTTTCCTGCTTTGTCAAAGATTATTTGACTATAGAATTGAGGGTCCATATCTGGTCTCTCTACTCTGTTCCACTGGTCTATGTGTCTGTTTTTATGCCAGTACCATGCTGTCTTGGTGATAACAGCTTTGTAGTAACCTAGATGAAATGGATGCATTCCTGGAAAAATATAAACTCCCAAAATTGAACCAGGAAGAAATTGACAACCCGAACAGACCTATATCTAGTAACGAGATTGAAGCAGTGATCAAAAACCTCCCAAAAAACAAGAGCCCAGGACCTGACGGATTCCCTGGGGAATTCTACCAAACTTTCAAAGAAGAAATAACACCTATTCTCCTGAAGCTGTTTCAAAAACTTGAAGCAGAAGCAAAACTTCCAGACTCTTTCTATGAAGCCAGCATTACCCTGATCCCCAAACCAGGCAAAGACCCCACCAAAAAGGAGAATTTCAGACCAATATCACTGATGAATATGGATGCTAGGATTCTCAACAATATCCTAGCAAACAGGATCCAACAACACATTAAAAAGATTATCCACCATGACCAGGTGGGATTCATCCCTGGGCTACAAGGATGGTTCAACATTCGCAAATCAATCAATGTGATAGAACAAATTAATAAGAGAAGAGAGAAGAACCACATGGTCCTCTCAATTGATGCAGAAATAGCAATTGACAAAATCCAGCATCCGTTCCTGATTAAAACACTTCAAAGTATAGGGAGAGAGGGAACATTCCTGAACTTCATAAAATCTATCTATGAAAGACCCAGAGAAAATATCCTCCTCAATGGGAAAAAGCTCGCAGCCTTCCCGTTGAGATCAGGAACATGACAAGGATATCCACTCTCACCACTCTTGTTCAACATAGTATTAGAAGTCCTAGCAACAGCAATCAGACAATAAAGAGAAATAAAAGGTATCCAAATTGGCAATGAAGAAGTCAAACTCTCTTCGCAGATGACATGATTCTTTATATGGAAAACCCAAAAGACTCCACCCCCAAACTACTAGAACTCATATAGCAATTCAGCAACGTGGCAGGATACAAAGCCAATGTACAGAAATCAGTGGCTTTCTTATACACTAACAATGAAAATACAGAAAGTGAAATTAGAGAATCGATTCCATTTACTATAGCACCAAGAACCATAAGATACCTGGGAATAAACCTAACCAAAGAGGTAAAGGAACTGTACTCGAGGAACTACAGAATACTCATGAAAGAAATTGAGAAGACACAAAAAGATGGAAGACCATTCCATGCTCTTGAATCGGAAGAATAAACATTGTTAAAATGTCTATACTGCCTAGAGCAATCTATACTTTTAATGCCATTCTGATCAAAATTCCACTGGTATTTTTCAGAGCTGGAGCAAATAATCCAAAAATTTGTATGGAATCAGAAGAGACCCCGAATCGCTAAGGAAATGTTGAAAAACAAAAATAAAACTGCGGGCATCACATTACCATCTGGATGTATTCTTTGCAGAAATGTCTGTTTATGTCTTCTGCCCATTCCTTGATTGGATTATTTGTTCTTTGGGTTTTGACTTTGCTAAGTTCTTTATAGATTTTGAACACTAGCCCTTTATTTGATACGTTGTTTGCAAATATCTTCTCCCATTCTGTCAGTTGTTTTTTGGTTTTGTTCACTGTTTCCTTTGCTGTGCAAAAGCTTTTGATCCTGATGAAGTCCCAATAGTTCATTTTTGCCCTTGCTTCCCTTTCCTTTGGCAACGTTCCTAGGAAGAAGTTACTGTGGCTGAGGTCGAAGAGGTTGTTGCCGGTGTTCTTCTCATGGATTTTGATGGATTCTTTTCTCACATTGAGGTCCTTCATCCATTTTGAGTCTATTTTCATGTGTGGTGTAAGGAAATGGTCCAATTTCATTTTTCTGCATGTGGCTGTCCAATTTTCCCAACACCATTTATTGAAGAGGTTGTCTTTTTTCCAGTGGACATTTTTTACTGCTTTGTCAAAGATTAGTTGACCATAGAGTTGAGGGTCTATTTCTGGGCTGTCTATTCTGTTCCATTGATCTATGTGTCTGTTTTTGTGCCAGTACCATGCTGTCTTGATGATGACTGCTTTGTAAAAGAGCTTGAAGTCCGGAATTGTGATGCCACCAACTTTAGCTTTCTTTTTCAATATTCCTTTGGCTATTCGAGATCTTTTCTGGTTCCATATACATTTTAGGATTATTTGTTCCATTTCTTTGAAAAAAATGGGTGGGATTTTGATAGGGATTGCATTAAATGTGTAGATTGCTTTGGGTAGCATAGACATTTTCACAGTATTTGTTCTTCCAATCCAGGAGCATGGAACATTTTTCTATTTCTTTGTGTCTTCCTCCATTTCTTTCATGAGTACTTTATAGTTTTCTGAGTATAGATTCTTTGCCTCTTTGGTTAGGTTTATTCCTAGGTATCTTATAGTTTTGGGTGCCATTGTAAATGGGATGGACTCCTTAATTTCTCTTTCTTCTGTCTTGTTGTTGGTGTAGAGAAATGCAACTGATTTCTGTGGATTGTTTTTTATCCTGACACTTTACTAAATTCCTGTACATATTCTAGCAGATTTGGAGTGGAGTATTTTGGGTTTTCCATGTATAGTATCATATCATCTGTGAAGAGTGATAGTTTGACTTCTTCTTTGCCGATATGGATGCCTTTAATTTCTTTTTGTCGTCTGATTGCTGAGGTTAGGACTTCTAGTACTATGTTGAATAGCAGTGGTGATAATGGACATTCCTGCCGTGTTCCTGACCTTAGCAGAAAAGCTTTCAGTTTTTCTCCATTGAGAATGATATTAGCGGTGGGGTTTTCATAGATGGCTTTGATGATATTGAGATATGCGCCCTCTATCCCTACACTTTGAAGAGTTTTGATCAGGAAGGGATGCTGTACTTTGTCAAATGCTTTTTCAGCATCTATTGAGAGTATCATTTGATTCTTGTTCTTTCTTTTATTAATGTGTTGTATCACATTGATTGATTTGCAGATGTTGAACCAACCTTGCAGCCCAGGAATAAATCCCACTTGGTCGTGGTGAATAATCCTTTTAATGTACTGCTGAATCATTTTGGCTAGTATTTTAGTGAGAATTTTTGCATCTGTGTTCATCAAGGATATTGGTCTGTAATTCTCTTTTTTGATGGGATCCTTGTCTGGGTTTGGGATCAAGGTGATGCTGGCCTCATAAAATGAGTTTGGAAGTTTTCCTTCCATTTCTATTTTTTGACACAGTTTCAGGAGAATAGGAATTAATTCTTCTTTAAATGTTTGGTAGAATTCCCCTGGGCAGCTGTCTGGCCCTGGGCTTTTGTTTGTTTGGAGGTTTTTGATGACTGTTTCAATCTCCTTACTGGTTATGGGTCTGTTCGGGTTTTCTATTTCTTCCTGGTTCAGTTGTGGTAGTTTATATGTCTCTAGGAATGCATCCATTTCTTCCAGATTGTCAAATTTGTTGGCATAGAGTTGCTCATAGTATGTTCTTATAATTGTTTGCATTTCTTTGTTGTTGGTTTTGATCTCTCCTCTTTCATTTATGATTTTATTTATTTGAGTCCTTTCTCTTTTCTTTTTTATACATCTGGCCAGGGGTTTATCAATCTTATTAATTCTTTCAAGGAACCAGCTCCTAGTTCTGTTGATTTGTTCTATTGTTTTTTTGGTTTCTATTTCATTGATTTCTGCTCTGATCTTTATGATTTCTCTTCTCCTGCTGGGTTTAGGGTTTCTTTCTTGTTCTTTCTCCAGCTCCTTTAGGTGTAGGGTAAGGTTGTGTATTTGAGACCTTTCTTGTTTCTTGAGAAAGGCTTGTACTGCTATATATGTTCCTCTCAGGACTGCCTTTGCTGTGTCCCACAGATTTTGAGCCGTTGTGTTTCATTATCATTTGTTTCCATAAATTTTTTCAATTCTTCTTTAATTTCCTGGTTGACCCATTCATTCTTTAGAAGGATGCTGTTTAGTCTCCATGTATTTGGGTTCTTTCCAAATTTCCTCTTGTGATTGAGTTCTAGCTTCAGAGCATTGTGGTCTGAAAAAATGCAGGAAATGATCCCAATCTTTTGATACCGGTTGAGACCTGATTTAGGACCGAGGATGTGATCTATTCTGGAGAATGTTCCATGTGCACTAGAGAAGAAAGTGTATTCTGTTGCTTTGGGATGAAATGTTCTGAATATATCTGTGATGTCCATCTGATCATGTGTGTCATTTAAGGCCTTTATTTCCTTGTTGATCTTTTGCTTGGATGATCTGTCCATTTCAGTGAGGGGAGTGTTGAAGTCCCCTACTATTATTGTATTATTGTTGATGTGTTTCTTTGATTTTGTTATTAATTGTTTTATATAGTTGGCTGGTCCCACGTTAGGGGCATAGATATTTAAAATTGTTAGATCTTCTTGTTGGACAGACCCTTTGAGTATGATATAGTGTCCCTTCCTCATCTCTTATAATAGTCTTTGGCTTAAAATATAATTGATCTAAGGATTGCCACCCCTGCTTTCTTCTGATGTCCATTGGCATGGTAAATTGTTTTCCACCCCCTCACTTTAAATCTGGAGGTGTCTTCGGGTTTAAAATGAGTTTCTTGTAGGCAACATATTGATGTTTTTTTTTTTTTATCCATTCTGATACCCTGTGTCTTTTGATTGGGGCATTTAGCCCATTAACATTCAGGGTAACTATTGAGAGATGTGAATTTAGTGCCATCGTATTGCCTGTAATGTGACTGTTACTGTATATTGTCTCTGTTCCTTTCTGTTCTACTACTTTTAGGGTCTCTTTTTGCTTAGAGGACCCCTTTCAATATTTCCTGTAGAGCTGGTTTGGTGTTTGCAAATTCTTTCAGTTTTTGTTTGTCCTGGAAGCTTTTTATCTCTCCTTCTATTTTCAATGATAGCCTAGCTGGATCTAGTATTCTTGGCTGCATGTTTTTCTCATTTAGTGCTCTGAATATGTCATGCCAGTTCTTTCTGGCTTGCCAGGTCTCTGTGGTTAAGTCTGCTGCCAATCTAATATTTTTACCATTGTATATTACAGACTTCTTTTCCTGGACTGATTTCAGGATTTTCTCTTTGTTGCTAAGTCTCGTAAATTTTACTATTAGATGATTGGGTGTGAATCTATTCTTATTGATTTTGAGGGGGTTCTGTGCACCTCCTGGATTTTGATGCTTGTTCCCTTTGCCATATTAGGGAAATTCTCTACAATAATGCTCTCCAATATATGTTCTGCTCCCCTCTCTCTTTCTTCTTCTTCTGGAATCCCAATTATTCTAATGTTGTTTCGTCTTATGGTGTCACTTATCTCTCAAATTCTCCCCTCGTGGTCCAGTAGCTGTTGTCCCTCTTTTGCTCAGCTTCTTTATTCTCTGTCATTTGGTCTTCTATATCACTAATTCTTTCTTCTATCTCATTTATCCTAGCAGTGAGAGCCTCCATTTTTGATTGCACCTCATTAATAGCTTTTTATGATTTCAACGTGGTTAGATTTTAGTTCTTTTATTTCTCCAGAAAGGGCTTTTATATCTCCAGAGAGGTTTTCTCTAATATCTTCCATGCCTTTTTTGAGCCCGGCTAGCACCTTGAGAATCATCATTCTGAACTTTACATCTGACATATTACCAATGTCTGTATTGATTAGGTCCCTGGCCTTTGGTACTGCCTCTTGTTGTTGTATTTTTTTTCCCATCTTTATTTTTATTTTTATTTTTTTATAAACATATAATGTATTTTTACCCCCAGGGGTACAGGTCTGTGAATCACCAGGTTTACACACTTCACAGCACTGACCATAGCACATACCGTCCCCAATGTCCATAACCCCACCCCCCCTCCGACCCCCCTCCCCCAGCAACTTTCAGTTTGTTTTGTGACATTAAGGGTCACTTATGGTTTGTCTCCTTCCCGATCCATATTTTTAAGTTCTATAATCTCCTTTTCTTTTTATAACTTTCTTTGTGAGATTTTCTATTTTTCCCCATTTATTTAAAGAGAAGTGACAATTTTATTGAAGCATTTTTATGATGTTTGCTTTAAAATCCTTGTGAGATAATCTCAAAATTTGATTAATCTCAACATTGGCATCTATTGATTGTGTTTTCTCATTGACGTTTTGGTATTTCTGGTTCTCTCTGTGATTAGAATTTTTTTTTACTGTTTTCTTGACATTTTGGATACTTTAGTATAATATTTTGAATTCTATGTAATATATGTTTTCTTTAGCAGCTGGTCTCTTTGTTGAGGTATAGCACAAGGCCACATGAGTTCATCATTTCAATCTCTTGCTCAGCTCTGCCAACACTGTCCTGGCAAAAGTGGAGCACTCTATCCATGCTACTGAAAATAGGGCACAGATTCACACTCTTTTTTGCCTTTAAGTGGGAGTGTACACTCAGCAGGGAAGGGCAAGCAGAGATCTGATTCACCCCACTTTGTTGCTGCAGTGTTAGGTTTCCTGGTACCCTACTACTTTTTGCTGGCCAGGGAAAATGGGCAAGTGGGGGCCAATTGGCCCGCCTGACTCCACTTTATACCACATCGTGATGACAGGTAGAGGTGGAGGGTCAGCTCTCCACTAGGCCCTGCTCACACAGGGAAGGGGAAGTGGAATACACACTACCTCTACCTCACACAGCATTATTCTGTCTTGTTAATGCCAGATGGGACTGGAGGGTCGGCTCTCCACTGCCCCACTTATACTGCAGGGGATCAGGGTGTTTACTAGCCCTATTTTGCACAGCCTCATCCAGTTTTGTTGCTCCTAGGTAGATGTGGATATTTAATTTTCCATCAGACCCCATGACAGTAAGGGTGGAATAATGTAGTATGTAGGTCCAAATAACACCACCTCCATGTGGAAGTGGAGGCCGGCTCACCACTGGATCCTGCTGGTCCTACCCTGTAGGGGGAATTGAAGCATTGACTATTTCCACTGGACGAGAATGAAAGATCAGTTCCCCACTCAGCTCACTGATGGCACCCTGTTTGGCAGATCAGAGAGTGAGCTGTTTTCATGGATCAGGGAATGGAAGATCTGCTCCCTCTTGGTCCTGCTCACACCACTTGGTGGAGGAGTTAGAGAGCCACCTGTTACAACCAGCTGCCTCCTCAGGTCCAGCAACACTGCTTCATAGAGTAAATTAGTGCAGTGCCACTTATTTATGCAGAGTGACAAGGTAGAGTCAAAGAGAAGCTCCCTGGCTGGTTCCCCTGAAGCTGCAGAAGATGGGGTGTGCATTTTTTTCTGTTGATGTTTGGCTGGAGGAGAGCAGCTATTATGCAAAGTTTCTCTCCACTGTTATGCCACCTTTTCCCTAGTGCTTTGGTTAGGAGAAACAGGCCTTTTTTGGAATTTTTATACTTTTGTGCCTGTTGGTGGTTCTGGATCGAAAGCTTCTGAAGTTCCCTGTCTGGGATATATAAGTAATAGTAAACCCAGGGGTCTCACTGCCATATTGTCCCTCTATTCCTGAGGTTCCTAGATAAGTCTTCCTTTACTTTCACCTTTCAGACTATTCTTATGCTTGTTTGTTGTGTTATCTCCAGTTTTTTTTTCTTTTTCTCTTATTATTATTATTTTTTTTTTTTTTGGTTGTAAGATCTGCAAGGAATGCTTCTCCTTCATCTTTGCTGGAAACAGAAGCAAACTTTAGTTTTTTTTTTTTTAAGATTTTATTTATTCATTTGACACACAGAGAGAGATCACAAGTAGACAGGCAGGCAGAGGGAGAGGGGTAAGCAGGCTCCCTTCTGAGCAGAGAGCCCAATGTGGGGCTTGATCCCAGGACCCTGAGACCATGACCTGAGGCTGAAGGCAGAGGCTTTAACCCACTGAGCCACCCAGGTGCCCTTCATTGAGTATAGATTCTAAGGTGGCAGTTTATTTATTTATTCATCTTTGTGTGCTGATTTATTTACTTATGCTGAGGTGTGATGGGCATACAAAAATGCTGTATGTATTTAATGTATTCATCTTGATGAATTTGAAGTATATACTTATGAAAATGTAATCATAAAGAATGACATAAACTTAACTATCACCTCTAAAAGGACCCTGTTTCCCTCTTTTTCTCCCTTGTGATAAGAATATTTAACATAAGATCTACTGTCTTAACAAATTTTTAAGTATTGTTAACTGTAGGTAATGTACTCTATAGTAATCTCTAGGACTTATTCATCTTCCATAACTGAAACCATGTACTGTTTGATAAACACTCCCCCATTCTCCCTCCTCCAAGCCCCTGGCAACCATCATTCTACTCTCTGTGTCTATTAATTCAGTTTTTTTAGATTCCACATATAAATGAGATCGAACAGTATTTGTCTTTCTCTTTGTGACTTAACATATTTATATATGTTTATATATATGTGTTTGTGTATATATACATATATATATGTATATATACTCATACCAAAATCAGTAACCATTTATTATAGCATTACTTTACAGTAATTGCATAAAGACATTACTTTCAGGAGGAATTAGCATTTTCCCACTTAAAGAACTACCCCTTGCCATATCCAGCTTATAAAGGTAAATCTTAACATCTACAAAGCTCTTGTTGGATGCTTGTCAAGGCAGAGTGCTAGAAAATTCCCGACTTTAATCAATGATGCCAAGCATGACTATCCTAGAATAATTTGCCAAAAATGTTTCTTGGCTTTTACTGTGCATAAAAATAGTCTCTCTTATACTCAGCACAAGTTGAACATGTTTCCACAATTTGCCATATCAAATGTTGCGTTGTTTAATATCCATCTGAGATTTTTTTTTTCTGCCAGAAATATGTCCTTTACTAATGCTTATAATCTGGGCCTTCAAGGTGGCAAAGTATTTATTTTTTTTGTCTGAAAAATCTTTAATTTGCTTTGATTTCTTTGCTTTGAAATAAACTTTTAAATTTAATTATGACATATATAAGAAAAGTGCTGAAAATGTAATTATTGCAAAGTGAACTTATTTGTATAATTGCCACTAGATAAACAGAATTGACTAATACCCTGAAAGTTTCCCATCTCCCTAAACAAATGATTATGCTCTCTGTCTTACCCAAAGGTAATCCATATCCCGACTTTTAATACCATTGATTAATCTTTCCTAAGCACTTTACAAGTGAAATCTTATGTATTTCCTTGTGTTTGGTTTCACTCATTATTATATTCATGAGATTAATATATGTTTCTGCATGTGGCATTATGGTGTTTATTTTCATTGCACAGAGTACTCCATTGTATGGATATACTTCATTCATATGTGTATTAACCATTTGGATGTTCTTTTTTGTGAAGAACTGTTCAAATGTCCTGACAGTTGTTTTAGAGTCATCTATCTTCTTAGTGATTTGTAAGCATTTAAAATATATTCTATGAGATCTTTGTAAGTTGTATATTTTGTATATATTTTTTGTATATATTCTTCCACTCTCTGGGTTGCCTTCTATTCTCTAATGTTTCTTGATGAGTGAATTTGACAAGTTGTAAATTGATGTAATTGTAAAGTAGTCCAACTTACCAGGCTTTTCTTTAATATTTTGTGCTTTTTGTTTTCAGTTTGAAAAATATTCTTTATCCTAAGATTGTGGAGATACTCTCCTAGTTTTCATCTAGAAGCTTTTCTATTTTTTCCACATTTTTTTACAGTCAAGATTATTTATTAAGGAGACTGCATTGAAATGTTATAATAAGTTAATTGTCATACTCACTTTTCCAGATATATAGTCATCAATATCAAAGCAGCAGGTGTGTATGTACTTGACAAGAAGCATATTCTAGAAGGAAATAAGTCTGTGCATAGAACTTCAGATATTATTTCTTTTTTTAAAACAACTTTATTGAAGTATAATTGATATATAAAAAACTGCATGTATTTAATGTATACAATTTGATGTGTTTGGACATAGGCATATACTCATGAGACCATCACCACAATCAAGGTAGAAAACCTAATCCATCACATCCAAAAGTTTCCTTATGCCACTTTAGGTTTTTAAAAAATGTGGTAAGTGCTTAATTAACAGGAAACCTACCCTCTTAATAATTTTTTAAGTGCATAATACAATATTGTTAACTATAAGCATTATGTTGTACAGCAGATCTCTAGAGCTTATTCATGTGCATAAATGAAAATTCATACCCATAAACAACTCCCTTTTCCCACCCCCTAGACCCTGATAAGCCCCATTCTATTCTCTACTTCTATGAGTTTGATTATTTATTTATCCCACATAAATGAGATTACACAGTGTTTGTTTTTCTGCGACTGGCTTATTTTATTTAGGGTAATATCCTCCAGGTTCATCCGTGTTGTCCCATAGGGCAGGTTTTCCTCCTCTTCCTCCTTCTCTATTGGTTTCAGGAACAGAATTCAGTGGTTCATCACTTACAACATCCAGTGCTCTTCATAAATTCCCTCCTAAAACCCATCACCCATCTAGCCAATCTCACCCACCTTCTTCCATCAACCCGCAGTTTGTTCTCTATTTTTAAGAGTCATTTATGACTTGTTTCCTTTTCTCCTTTCTGTGCCTTTCTCATATGTTCATCTGTTTTATTTATTAAACTCCACATATGAGTGAAATCATATGGTATTTGTCTTTTTCTGACAGCCTTATTTCACTTAGTGTAATATACTCTAGTTCCATCCACGTCATTGCAAAAGGTTAGATAGAATTCATTCTCTCTGATGGCTGAGTAATATTTCATTGTATATATGTGTATACACACATCTTCTTTATTCATTCATCAGTTGGTGGACACTTGGGCTCTTTCCATAATTTGACTATTGTTGATAATGCTGCTATAAACATCAGGGTCCATGTGTCCCTTTGTACCAGTATCCTTTGGGTAAATACCTAGTAGAGCAATTGCTGGATCATAGAATAGTTCTATTTTTAACTTTTTGAAGAACCTCCACAGTTTCCAGTTTCCATTACCACCAGCAGTGTAAGAGGATTCCCCTTTCTCTGCACCCTCACCAACATCTGTTGTTTCCTGTGTTATTAATTTTAGCCATTCTGACAGGTGTGAGGTGGTTTCTCATCATGGCTTTTATTTGTATTTCCTTGATTATGAGTGATATTGGCCATCTTTTCATGTGTCTGTTAGCCATGTGTATATCTTCTTTGGAAAAATATCTAACCATGTCTTCTGCCCATTTCTTACTGGATTATTGATTTTTTGGTTGTTGAGATAAGTTCTTTTTTTTTTTAAGATTTTTAAAAAAACTTATTTGTGGGGCGCCTGGGTCGCTCAGTGGGTTAAAGCCTCTGCCTTCGGCTCAGGTCATGATCTCAGGGTCCTGGGATCGAGCCCCGCATCGGGCTCTCTGCTCTGCGGGGAGTCTGCTTCCCTGGCTCTCTCTGCCTGCCTCTCTGCCTACTTGTGATCTCTCTGTCAAATAAATAAATAAAATCTTAAAAAAAAAACTTATTTGTTAGAGAGAGAGAGAGAGATTGAGAGAGTGAGCACAGGCAGACAGAGTGGTAGGCAGAGGCAGAGGGAGAAGCAGGCTCCCCGCTGAGCAAGGACTCAGTGGGACTCAATCCCAGGATGCTGGGATTATGACCTGAGCTGAAGGCAGCCGCTTAACCAACTGAGCCACCCAGGCATCCCAAGATAAATTCTTTATAGATCTTGGATACTAACCCTGTATCTTATGTCATTTGCATATATCTTCTCCCATTCTGTAGGATGCTTTTTAGTTTTGTTGATTGTTTCCTTTATTGTGCAGAAGCTTTTTATCTTTTTTAAAAAATTTATTTTAGTTTTTAAAATTTTTTCAGTGTCCCAAGATTCATTGTTTATGCACCACACCCAGTGCTCCATGCAATATGTACCCTCCTTAATACCCACCACCAGGCTCACCCAACCACTCACCCTCCTCCACTCCAAAACCCTCAGTTTGTTTCACCATTGAGGATGGTATTAGCTGTGGGTCTTCTTTACATGTTTGGTAGAATGCTCCTGGGAAGACATCCAGTCCTGAACTTTTATTTGTTGGGAGATTTTTGATTCCTGATTCAATTTCTTTGCTGGTTATTCATCTGTTCAAATTTTCTATTTCTTCCTGTTTCAGTTTTGGTGGTTTATATGTTTCTAGGAATTTCTCCCTTTCTTCCAGATTCTTATACTTGGTGACCTAATTTTTCATAACATTCTCTTACAGTTGTTTGTGTTTCTGTGGTATTGGTTGTGATCTCTCCCCTTTCATTCATGATTTTACTTATTTGGGTCATTTCTCTTTTCTTTTTGATAAGTCTGGCTAATGGTTTATGAATTTTATTAATTCTTTCAATGAACCACCTTCTAGTTTTATTGATATCCTACTGTTTTGTTTGTTTCTATATTGTTTATTTCTGGTCTAATCTTATTATTTCCCTTCCTCTGCTGGCTTTAGGCTTTATTTGCTGATCCTTTTCTAGCTCCTTTAGGTGTAAGGTTAGATTGTGTATTTGAAATTTTCTTACTTCTTGAGGTAGGCTTGTATTGCTATATACTTACCTCTTATAACCACTTTTGTTGCATCCCAAAGGTTTGGGGCTGTCATATTTTCATTTTCATTTGTTTCCATGTATTTTTAAAATTTCTCTTTTAATTCCTTAATTTCCATTCATTTGTTCTAGCATGTTCTTTAACCTTCATGTATTTGTGGTCTTTCCAATTTTTTCTTGTGGTGGACTTTAAGTTTCATAGCATTGTGGTCTGAAAATATGCATGGTAGTGATTTCAGTCTTTTTGTACTTCTTGAGGCCTGATTGTGACCTAGTATGTGATCTATTCTGGAGAATGTCCCTTGTGCACTCAAAAAGAATGTGTGTTGCTATGAACATCAACAGATGAATGGATAAAGAAGATGTGGTCCATATATACAATGGAATATTATGCCTCTATGAGAAAGGATGAATACCCAACTTTTGTAGCAACATGGACAGGACTGGAGGAGATTATGCTGAGTGAAATAAGTCAAGCAGAGAGAGTCAATTATCATATGGTTTCACTTACTTGTGGAGTATAAGGAAAAACATGAAGAAGGAAAGGAAAAGTGAATTAGGGGAAATTGGAGGGGAAGACTGAAGCATGAGAGACTATGGACTCTGAGAAACAAACTGAGGGTTTTGGAGGGGTCGGGGTGGAGATTGGGTGAGCCTGGTGGTGGGTCTTAAGGCGGTGAGTATTGCATGAAGCACTGGGTGTGGTGCATGAACAATGAATCTTGGAATACTGAAAAAAATAAAATTAAGATATTAAAAAAATGAAAAAAATGTGTATTCTGCTGTTTTAGGATGAAGTGTTCTGAATGTACCTGTTAAGTCCATCTGGTCCAATGTGTCATTCAAAGCCATTATTTCCTTATTGATTTTCTGCTTTAATGATGTGTCCATTGCTTTAAGTGTGGGTGTTAGTCTCCTACTATTATTCTATTGTTATCAGTGCATTTCTTTATGTTTGTTATTAATTGATTGATATATTTGGGTGTTCCGAAGTTGGGGCATAAATATTTACAATTGTTAGATATTCTTGTTGGACAGATCCCTTTATTATGATATAGTGCCCTTCTTCATCTTTTGTTGTAGTCTTTGTTTTAACATCAAATTTGTCCAATATAAATATGGCTACTCTGGCTTTCTTTTGACATCTGATAGCATGATAGATGGTTGGTTCTTCATCCACTCACTTTCACTCTACAGGTAACTTTAGGTCTAAAATTAGCCTCTTGTAGGGATCATATAGATGGGTCTTGTTTTTTTATCCATTTTCATACCCTGTGTCTTTTGATTGGAACATTTAGTCCATTTATATTCAGAGTGATTATTGGTAGAGGTTTTTAGTGCCATTGTTTTACCTATAAAGTCAGTGTTTCTGGAGATTTTCTCTGTTCCTTTCTAGTCTGTTGCTTATGGTCTTTCTTTCCCTCTCAAAGAGTCCCTTTAATATAACTTGCAGGGATGGCTTAGTCGTCATGAACTCCTTTAGTTTTCATTTGTCAAGGAAACTCTTTATCTCTCCTTCTATTCTGAATGATAGCTTTGTCTGAAAATGTATTCTTGGGTGCATATTTTTTCCCTTCAGCACATTGAATATATCATGCCACTGCCTTCTGACCTGCCAAGTGTTTGTGGAGAGATCTGCGGCCAACCTTACTTGTCTTCCTTTATAGGTTAGGGTTTTCTTTTCTCTTGTTGCTTTCAGGATTCTTTCCTTATCTCTGTAGTTTTCAAATTTTACTATAATATGTCTTGGGGTTGGCTTGTTTTAATTGGTTTTGATGGGAGTTCTGTGTGCTTCCTGGATTTGGATGTATTTTTCCTTCCCCCATTAGGGAAGTTCTCAGCTATAATTTGCTCAAATAAAACCTCTGCTCCATTTCCACCTTTTCTTCTGGGACTCCTATGATATGAATGTTATTTTTTTTTTTTTTAAGATTTTATTTATTTATTTGACAGACAGAGATCACAGGTAGGCAGAGAGGCAGGCAGAGAGAGGAGGAAGAAGGCTCCCTGCTGAGCAGACAGCCTGATGCGGGGCTTGATCCCAGGACCCTGAGATCATGACCTGAGCTGAAGGCAGAGGCTTTAACCCACTGAGCCACCCAGGTGCCCTATGAATGTTATGTTTTATGGAGTCACTGATTTCCCTAAGTCTACATTGATGGTCCAATACTTTTCTTTTCCTCTTCTTTTTAGCTTCATAATAATGTTCAAAATGATATTCCATAATTTTATATTCTATCTCACTTATTTGTTCTTCTGCTTCTTCCATCCTTGTTGTTATTATATCCAGATGATTTTGCATCTCAGTTATAGCATTTTTTTTTTTTAAATTTCAGCCAGACTAGTTTTTAGGTCTTTTATCTCTGCATTAAAGGATTCCCTGGTATCTTCTATGTTTTTCTCTTGTCCAGCTAGTATCTTTTTTTTTTAAAATTTTTATTTCTTTTCAGTGCAACAGTATTCATTGTTTTTGCACAACACCCAGTGCTCCATGCAATCCGTGCCCTCTCTAATACCCACCACCTGGTTCCCCCAACTTCCCAGCCCCCACCCCTTCAAGACCCTCAGGTTGTTTTTCAGAGTCCATAGTCTCTCATGATTCACCTCCCCTTCTAATTTCCCTCAACTCCCTTCTCCTCTCCATCTCCCCTTGTCCTCCATGTTATTTGTTATGCTCCACAAATAAGTGAAACCATATGATAATTGATTCTCTCTGCTTGACTTATTTCACTCAGCATAATCTCTTCCAGTCCCGTCCATGTTGCTACAAAAGTTGGGTATTCATCCTTTCTGATGGAGGCACAATACTCCATAGTGTATTCCAGCTAGTATCTTTATGATTGTTGTTTTAAATTCCAATTCAGGCATATTAATTATGTCTGTTTTGATTAGATCTTTGGCTGTGACCTCTTCTTGTTCTTCCTTTTGAATAATTTTTCTGTCATGGCATTTTATCTAGATCTCTGTTTTCCTAGTGTTGGAAAAGCCAAGTTTCCAACTGTTATATTCCTGCTCCTGAGAGTAATGGCTATATTAAGAAGCAGTCACATACTATCCAAGGCCTGACGCTTCAGGAAGTGTTTTTGGTGTGTGTTATGTGCAGTCTGCTGTTGTGTTTGGCTGCTGTTTTCTGCAGGTTAGTCCTTTGCAGAATTTCTCCTTACCTGCAGCTGGGAGCGTCTGGATCTTGTCCACTGTGTGGTGAGTTTTAAATAGGTGTGCTTTGGTCTGCTTGATGAGAGGCTAGATTCTATTTTTCTTAGTGCTGAACTTCCAACAGTCTATGATCAGCAGACTTAGAGCATGCAAAGGGTTTGTGCTGGTCTTCTGGGGGAGGGCTCCACTGCTGCTCTGAGTCTCAGGCACACTTGCCCTGGTTCAGAAGCACTCGCAGATTGCAGGGTGGTGGGGCTTGTATGTAAGTGACTCAAGTCTCCACTGTGGGGTGCTGTTATGCACACTGAGGTTTATCTATGCTTATGGGCAGGGGTTGGGTGGGAGAATGACATCATCCAGCTCTCTTGTCCCCAGAGAAGGGAGTCCATGCCCACTTCTGTTCATGATGCCTTCACAGAAGAGTGAAAAATGTCTCCTTATTTGTCCTAGGTTTCTCTCAGATCACTGCCTCCAACCTCTCTGTATCTGAACTGTCTGCTACCTGGCAGCACAGTGCTCCTGTTTTATCTCAGGCATGCTGGCTGGGTTTCAAAACTCTAAATTTTAGAGACCTGGCTGTGATTCTCTGAGGGACGGTTTTTCTGGGCTGTGGCTGGTGCCAGTTTGTCCCAGAAGAACAGTCACATTAATGTGCAGGGGCTTGGAATTTATGGTAATGTACAGGAAAAAGCTGGTATCCAGAGTAGTGCACTCAGCATGAGTCTCTGCTCCTATGCTAATGAACTGTACAGGGCAATGGAACCCACTGGTTCTTTTGTTCTGAAAGGCAGTGCCACCTCTCCAAAATGCACTCCAAGAAGTGCTACTGTCTTGACCAGTGTGACCCAGGGAAACCTCAGACCACACTGTCTGCTCCCAGGGCTTTACACTCTTCCTCCACAGGAGAACCTCTGTACCACCAGGCTCTACTCCAGTGATGGTGTGTACTTCTAAAACTTCAGACTTTGAGCTCCACTGCTTGTAAAACTTGTGGTGATCATCCCCTCTCATTTTCCCTGTCAGTGGCTTTGGGGAAGTATTTTTCTTGCTCAATGCTCTGGGCTCTGCGCTCTCTCTCTCTCTTTCTCTCTCTATCATCTCTGTCTATCTGTATCTCTATCTATCTTTCTCTTCTCTCCTGTCTTTCTCTCCATCATCAGGGCTCCCTCCCCTGTCTAGACTCTTTTCTCCCCTAAATCAATCTCTGCACCTTCTACCTTCCATGATGTGTCCTTTTTTCTCCCTCTAGTTGTGCAGTTTTTTCTCTCAGTCCTCAGATGAAGACTTTTTTGGGTGTTCAGAATGATTTGATATTTACCTAGCTGTGTTCAAGGGATGAGGCAAGCATAAGGCCCACCTACTACTATGCCATCTTAACTCTCCAGGTCAAATTCACAATTTGGGTATCCAAAATATATGTTTATTCCAGGGAGCATGAATCTCTGCACTCTGTGGGATAGTATATATATTAATGTGATAATCTTTAGAGGATGTATAGCCTACTACATAGTCTAATTGTTAAAACTTTCAGTATTGGTGAATTGATGTGGTATATTCCCAGCGAGGGACATAAACCAGCTGGTGACATGTATCAGGTGTTTGAGAAATATGATGTAAATGATTTCTATAAGGCCAATGGGATGGGACAATGTAGGGGTTAATAATATATGTCAGTTGGTTGGGCCATGATACCCAGATATTTAGTGACACATTATTTTGGGTGTTTCTGTGGATGTGTTTTTTTGGAAGAGATTAACAATTAAATTAGTAGACTTTGAGTAAAGCAGATTACCCTCCATAATGTGGGTGGATTTCATCCAGCCAGTCGAAGGCCTTAATAGAACAAAGATTGACCTCTCTGAGCAAGAAGGAATGGTGCTAGCAGACTCCCTTCAGACTTGAACTGCAATTTTACCTGGAGTCTCCAGCTTGCTAGCTTACCCTTCAAATTTTGGACTTATCATACCTCCACAATTTGTGAACCAATTCCTTATAATTAATCCCTTTCTCTCTATACACATCTTATTGCTTCTGTTTCTCTGGAGAACCCTAATGCACATGATATGGAAAACAGACCCTAGTATGGCACTCAATAATTTCCATCTCTTGCTTCCCATGCCTTTGTGTAGTTCCCTCTCTTTGAGAACAGAAAGAACCATTTACTTGATTCTAACCAACAGATATGAAAAATATAGTGGGACTGCTACTCCTTTGATTTGGTTGTGTTATGTAACAAAACTAATGGGATGCCACTCCCATGATTATGTTATATCATATAAGACTCTATCTTAACAGGCTGAAGCAAAATATTCTCTTGCTGGCCTTTAAGAAGAAAGCTGCGTCCAGACTGCTGACCCATAGAAACTGTGAGATAATAAATGTGTGCTGTATTAAATTTAAAAAAGTTGTGGTAATTTGCCTGAGAGACAAGGCCAAACCATCTTCACTGGAGAGTTACACACCTTTTGAAAAAAAAAAAAAAACCAAAATCCTGGTGTGCTAATGGGCCTTGGTAGATACAGAGTATATGACCATGGGATAGCAAGTGGTCATTCTTCTGGAATCACCAATCAAGAGCTGGGTTTGGACAGACCAACCATGTTTTAATGTTGAAGAGCCTGACAGCAATCCATCATAAGATGCAAGTGCTGCATCTTGGATTGAGCAAGAGCTTCTCTTACACAAGGGGGGTCAGGGAGGACTGGATGACACTCATGTCCTTGATCAGGAGGGGTCATCTAATCATATGGCAGGAATACAGAAGGAAGGTGTGGACAAATATTTTTTTCTCTTTTTCCTTTAACTTATTTCATTCCACATGTGGTTTCACCATTTGAGGTACTTACTAAGTTATGAATTAAAAAAAATTATGAATTTTAAATATATACTTTCTTACTTCCATAGCAATCTTGAACTACATTCTTTTCCCCACCTTACTATTGACATGTATAAAAGCTAGTTTAACTATATCTTAGCATAGAGAATCACTAATCACTCATACATTAATAAATATTAGTGTAGAATAAAATCTAAGTAATATCAAGTTATCAATATTAATATTAAATTTATATTATATTATATTAATATATTAAAGTTATATCACTTTAACTCTAATTGCCTGGACAAGCTTCTCCATGGCTTTGGTAATACCACGAGACCTTTGTATTACCTGGGTTGGGGCTAGGGTGACAATGGTTGAGGCTATCTTCAGCTCAGTGGAAGAGGTACACAGAGTTTAACTCTATTTGAAATGCAGGTGGCAAGTAAAAGTAGACACAATCTTGGACTTTATGGAGTTTCATATTTAGTGAAGAACAGACCCTAGTGTCTAGAGAAGGAGAAATCAATTAATAAAATAATAGGAACAAATATGTCATATGGTTAGGAGATTATTCATTCTCAAAGTTAGGTGAAAAAGATAAAAATATCATTATCTTCAGCTATACCTTTATTTTTACCTAACCTTAGCAAACTGAATATATCCTTTAATTGTTCTTTTAGCTTGCTAATCTGACTTAAGAACCAAGCTTTGCTTAGTGCACAGTTCAGAATTCCCACAAATCTTTCTTTCTCATTTTATTTTAAAAAGCATTTTTCTGCAGCTGGTGGGTGATTTCCAGTGGACAGACTGTGAATAGGATTGGGGGAATGAAGGTTCATTTCCCTTCATGTAATTTTTAGTATAAGATAAGACTCATTAATTGTTTACCTCTGGTTCCATAAGGCCCAGCTTTTTAGTCTTATGAATCAGCATGGGACAGTGCCCCCAAATATAACTGGGAATTCTTTCCTGTTTTCTAGCTACCTTACTCCCCCAACTTATTACATCCTGAAATAGAAAGGGATGAGGAAAGTTAAAAGATTTGTCTGAAGTGGTGGTAGTAAAAGCCTGACTGCAACCTGGACTTTCTGATTCCTGATACAACATGTATCTTTCTTGAGCATCAGGTAAACAGAAAATTATGATGGAAGAAGGAGGTAGTGGGGACAAGGCACTAAGTTGAAAGGTAAAAACTGGGGACTTAATTATTCTTTCTTCATTGGTTCATTTTATAAGCTTTTGTGATTGAGTTTGAAATTTTTATACCTAGAAAAGTCATTATAGTGAATAACTTGGATTGCAAGAACAGAATGCAAGCATAAGCTGTCATTTACATTTTGTCTGTTCCATCAATCTTTTTAAGCCTGTTAAGCTGACATTCTAAATATGGAAACAAGTGCACATGGACATACACAGAGACACACAGATGATAAGAATATGAAATTCTATTTAGAAAAAGAACTTGTACAACTTTTAAGCAAATATTATTAGAGGAAAGTTTTAGCCTATATTTAAATCTCCCTGAAAAGTGGGAGAGATAGAATAATGGTTTTTATCTAGTGGAGTGATCATTAGGCCATTCCTGTAGACATAGATCATCCTCAATGATGTTCCTGGGAAATTTGGTACTCAGATCAGGACATATCAGTGCAAGAAGGGTAGCTGAGTACTAACATTGTAGTAAATTGATACCATCTAAATTTCTTGGTTCTGTAAGTAATAACAGGTGTATTCTTAAAGTGTTTACTGCATATTTATTCCCATCTATTTCAGGGAATAGATTAAGCTAAGAATTTAATATGCGTATTATAGTGGGCACTAGGTGTAACAGAATGGGGCTGTGATATATGTAAAACTATGAACAAAATACAATTAGGGAAAAATAAAATGGAGATCAGGAATTCTTTTATAATTTGTTATTCTGTCCTCACTAGTCGTTTAGTTCTTTGAGATAGATGCAACCCTTTTGATCATGTCTTTGAAAGCTTGTACCACTTGCTTGTTCCTCAGAGTATGAATGGAGGGATTCATCACTGGAGCAACTGAGGTGGTAAGCACTGACACCACCTTATTAATAACAACCCCTTCTTTTGCATGAGGTTTGATATAAAGATGCAGCTTCCGTAAGTGTTTGAAACCACAATTACATGGGAAGAACAAGTAGAAAAAGCCTTTATCCTTTGCTGGGGGGAAGGGAATCTGAGAATGGTCCTGATGATGTATGTGTAGGACATAATTACACACACCAAGGTGAAAATGAGTGTCAACACGGCCAGGAGCAAGACAAATCACTCTATAAACTCTGTGTCTGAGCAGGTAATCTTTGGGATGCGAGCAGCATCACCCCCAAAGTGATCTATGACATTTGAGTCACAAAACTCGAGCTCAAAGCCCATGTCAAGTGGCGGGATGTCAATGATTAGAGCAATCATGTAACATCCAATAAGGAACTTGATGCAGACCATTTTGTTCATGATGGTCATGTAATGGAAAGGTTTGCTGATGGCCACATAGTGGTCATAGGACATGGTCTTCAGGAAAAAAATTCAGTCACACCCGGGATGATAACAAAAAATAATGGAGTGGCACATGCATTGTAGGTAGCAGTGTTGTCCCCAGATGCCATTGTGTAGAGGAATCTAGGAATGCAGACCATTGTAAATGACACTTCCAAGATGCAGAAATTCCAGAGGAAAAAATACATGGGTGTTTTAAGTTGGGAATCCACCAAGGTGAGAGTGATGATGGTCAGATTCCCTACCACACTCAACAAGTAGGTTAGAAACAGAAAAACAAAAAGCAGAATTCTATAGATTTGGGTCATCTGCTAGTTCTACCAGGATGAATGTTATTATTGCTGTGTAATTTTTCATCACTGATTCCTGACTATGGCCTCGTCTGTGTGTAAAAATAAAAGACAAATTAGATCAGAGAGAGACTGTCAGCATGTTAGCAGTGGGTTAAAATGCTAGCTAAGCCAAGATTTTATTGTATTTGTCACATGCTAATCAGGAATGTTATTGGTGTGGTATTTGATTGATAATCAATAATGCTATTGGATTCCCACAGTTGACCATTATTTTGGATACCAGCGAGAAGGCTCTTATTAAAGATTTTTATTACTATCTTGATGCAGTGTTAAGTCAGTAGTGAAAGGATTCTTTAACAACCCCAGAAATGAGGCTATTTTACATTATCTGTGTTAATGAATAGAAAAACCCTCACATAAAAATATTCATGGTTTGTAACTTCATGACAATAACTCAAGTTGTGTTTGTCATCTTGGTTGCATGTGAGGCAAATGGGTTGACAATAGTTAAGTTTGTGAAGTTAAATTTTCCTCCTCTCAGCCTCTGGTTATTACTCACTGTGGTAATTCATATTCTCCTCTAAAGTACCTCATGCCCTTCTGCTCTTTTCCCTTTCTAAATTACACAAAAACACTCTTGCAAGCCCATTTTAAAGACAGAACTGGTGATCTTTAAAAGAGTGATCTTTTAAAACCATACATGGGGCCCCTGGTTGGCTCAGTCAGTTGAGCATGTGACTCTTGGTCTTGGGGTTGTGAGTTCAAACTCCATATTGGGTGTAGAGTTTATTTAAAAAAAAAACAACAAAAAACTATGTATAAGATCCATTTCTGTGTTAAAGTCTCTGAATAGGGTTCTATTTCCTGTGGAATAAAATTCAAACTCCTTACTCTGTTTTATATGGTCCTTTATGACTTCATGGCTGTGTAATTATTTTTTAAAATATTTTATTTATTTATTTGACAGAGAGAGAGAAAAGCACAAGTAGACAGAGCGTCAGGCAGAGGGAGAGGGAGAAGCAGGCTTTCTGCTGAGCAGGGAGCCAATGCAAGTCTTGATCCCAGGACCGTTGGGATCATGACCTGAGCCAAAGACAGCTGCTTAACTGACTGAGCCATCCAGGCTCCCCTGGCTGTGTAATTCTAATTCATCTCTTGTTTATCCCGCTGTATTGGTCTTCTTCAGTTCCTTGAATATGTCAAGTTTTTCCCACCCCAGGGCTTTTGCAATGTTTTCTCTCTTCTTGAAATGCTCTGCTTGCATTCTGTCATGGCTGGATCTTATTTTTCAGGTGCCAACTTAAATATAATCCCTTCAAAGATACTTTCCTGGGAAATCCTATCTGTGTTCTCTTCATCCCCCACACTGTGAAAAGAAATGATCCCTTTCTTTCACTCAGAGAACTTATTATAATTGGTAATTATAGATTATTTTACCTTTTTACCTCCATCTCCTAATCAGTAACAAGTTCCATGAGAACACAGACCATATCTATTTTGTAAACCACTGTAAATCCAGGACTAGAGCTTTGTCTGGTACATAGTAGATAATGAGTTTTTACTGAATGAATAAGACCAGGCATTTTATCCTTGACACTGATTGTCTAACTATATTTAAAGTGTAATCTAAAGCTTACATCACCTGTCTATTTACATTTTAGGATTTAAAGCTTCATTTAAGGACCTTGACATATTGAGGCAATTTTAGGAATTAGGATGATAGATGGTCACTTTTAATCGTAATCCCCCATAATTACAGTAAGCTATTTTATCTGTACCTAAGAATAAATAAGAATTAGTCTTTTAAGAGCTGGTTGGGGTTAAGAGTAGTATGGAGGGGAGTTGTAGATGGAAAGGGTAACCTGGAAGTAAGGTTTCCATTTTTGTTCATCCCTTTACACTATTTTCTCTGAAGGAGCTTGGCTGACACTATTTGAGATGTGATCCTTAGGTCTCCTCTGAGAAGGACCATCTGGGTAAACTGTAAGTGGTACAGGGTAAGAGTGTGGGCTCTGGAATAATAGATCAGGACTTGAGACTTGGGTAAAACATTTAATGTCCGTGAAACCTTGGGAAGTTAAGTAATAGATTGTTTCCTGGTCTGTGAATGAAAATAATAAGCGTTATGTTTTTCACAGGTTAGAATAAAGATTAAACAAACTGATTCTTTTAGGCTGTTAGCATTGTGCCTCATACAGGACAGATACTAAGTACATTCTGTTTGCTTCTTCTATTTCTTCTCCCAGGACCTGCTCCCTACATGAAGGAGTTCACATATTCTATATCTTCTTTTACGTTTCCGAGATTTGCCTCCTCCTCCTATATTTCACATATGTATTTTAAGTTTTCTGCTGTCCTTGAAGTTAGATACAAAATTAATGGTTCTCTTACATTCCAAAAAAGTAATATTTGTTGATTGGTCTTTTCATCATGATGAACAACTACATACAACATAGAACTTGTTCTTTCTGAATCTCTTTTGTATTTTCTAACATGATTCCCTGCCAAATCTCTTAGTTCAAACATTGGTCCTTGAGATGTTCTTTCCCTATCTGCTCAGTAACCACAGCTTTCTTTCATAGTCTCTTCTGAGTTTGTCTTAGGGCTCTCTTTCATCATGTTGTATTACTTTAGAATACTGCCATGCAATTCTTTCTTTTAATTTATAAGAAATCTCTTTTATGCCCTAGACATGTTGCCCTGTCTCTCAAAAAAGAAACAAACAAGAAATGAACAAGAAAGAAGCAAATCTCAGCCAAATGGGTTTCAGGTTACTATGAATAAAGTGATCAGGAATTAAGAGAACTATATAAATGGAGAGAGAAAGCTTAGTAGATTATTTTAGCCAATCTCCTAGTTTTGAAGATGGAAATCAGAGGGTCAGCTGTCAGTAAGCTTGTTAGGAACAAAGTCTAAGGAAGAATCCACATTTCCTAAATCCTAATTCCATGCTTTTCCTCCCACTCTGCCAAGTTAGGGGAGAGTTTTAGGAATTTTTTCTGGGTTTTCTTGGTTTCCACTTGTCCATTAGGAAGTTTGCCATTCCTACTCCATTTCTTTGTCTTTTAAAGATACCCAGTCTGTTCCAACTCTTCTCTTAGTCTCTGTATTACTTCTGGGTAAGCTTCCCATCAGTGCTGTAGGAGATCTGGAAAATACATTCACCTAAGATCTTAGAGGGTGATAATCATATTTATGTTATTCGTCACAGGCATATTTCTTTTTAAAATTGAAGAACACATTCTAATGAGTAATTTCCTGGGATAAGAATAGGTTTTCGTGGGAGATAGTAGGACAAAGAATCCCCTTTGGTTGTATTCAGCTTAATTCACAAAACTTTCCAGGATGTTAATGATCATAGGTAACATTTTTAAGGCAGTTACTAAATGTCAGATACAATGTTAAACACTTAGATGAACTCCTTTAATTCTCAAAGCAACTCTCTAAGATTGGCTGTTATTTAATAGTCATTTCACAGTTGAGGAAACTGAGTCCAGAAATATTAAGAATTGTGCCTGAGGTCATTGACTTAGGATGTTGTGAAGCAGGAATATGAATCCGAGCAGTCTGACTACAGAAACTCAGCTCCTGGGTACTACAAAACACAACCATCTCAACTATTTATTTTTCTGATTTATTTCTCTATTTATCTTTTGAGAAAATGACTGACCTCTTCTTGGGTGACCCTATCTGTCAAGTAACTTCTTTAGGGAACTAGATAAATCAACACCCAGGGCTGCCTTATTTCTGAGTTAGGGGCTCTAGTAGATAGTCTTCAACACTAATAATTACATTTGTAGCACCTGAAGTCTTTCCCATTTGCAGTCACTCTATCTAGGATTGACTGTATCCCAATGATTGACCCAAAAGGATTGAACTGTTTCTAAATAACTTAATTGTATCATAGAACAAACCTCAAGAATATTTATAGAAACACAAAAATATTGAGGACCCAAGGTAAAACTTAAAATGTCTAGAATTCAATAAAAGTTATCATACATGCAAAGAAGCAAAATATGTGTGTGTATAAAATATGCACATATGTTTTATTATATATATATATATAAATTTACATATCTAAAACATGAAGAAATAAATTAGTCAGTTGAAAGTGACCCTAACAGACACACGTTAGAACTGGCAAACAAGAACATTGAAACAGCTATTTTAATTTCACTCCAGACATTCAAAAAAGTAAGTAGAAGCAAGGAAAATATAAAGACCCAAACCAAACTTAGAGATGAAAACTATAGCATGTGTAATAAAAACATATACTGGATGGGTTTACATACAGATTATACCTTGCAGAAGAAAATATTGGTAATCTTGAAATCCAAAATGAAACAGAGAGAAAAAAGAATTTTTAGAAAAGATCATCAGTGAGCTGTGTGACAACTTTGAGTGACCTAAAACACATGTAATTGGAGTCCGTGGGGGATTGGATTAAGGGCAGAAAAATGTTTAAAGAAAAAAAGTGGCTGAAAAATTTCCAAATTTTATGAAAACTATAAAACCCTAACCAAGAATGTCAATGAACACTAAGCAGAAGCAGCATAAAGAAAACTCCACCAAGGCACATCATAATCAATTAGTATCTACAAACACAAAGTGAAGCAACCCAGTGTTGATAAGTATGTGAGTAAATATACAAGATATTTTTTGTTCATTTAAAGATCTCTTTAAAGATAATTGCTCATTTAAAATGAGAATTTTTGGGGGGTTTATATCATATGTACAATAAAATGTGTTACAACAATAGCACAAAATATGTGGAAAACAGAAGGGACAAAATCAAAGTATACTGTTATAAGATTCTTACACTATATTTGAAATGGTGTAACATTATTTGAACACAAACTGTCATAAGTTAAATATGCATTAACCCTAAAGATGTGCTGATCCTAGAGTACCCAATTAATAATTAAAACAAAACCTTGAACGCATATTGGTAAGTTAAAGAAGCCAATATGAAAAGACTACATACCACATGACTCCACCTAAATGACAATCTGGAAAAGGCAAAACTATGGAGACAAAAAAATGAACAGTGGTTGTCAGGGATGGGCAGAGGAATTTTTGGACAGTGAAAATAGTGATCAGTGAAATAAGGAAGGAAAATACAAAAACCTTATGAATTGGACATGAAGCACTAAAATAGTTTTATTCTCAGGGTCTTGGGATCGAGCCCCACATGGGGCTCTCTGTTCAGCGGGGAGCCTGCTTCCCCCTCTCTCTCTGCCTGCCTCTCTGCCTACTTGTGATCTTTCTCTCTGTCAATTAAATAAAAAAAAATTTAACAACAAAACAACAACAACAACAACACACACACACACACACACAAAACTATAAATCATTGTAGGAGGATTACAGAAGGCCTAAGTGAATGGAGAGATGAAACTTGTTCATGGATCCAAAGACTTAATAGTGTTAGGATTACAATTTTCCCCAAATTGATATGTGGAGTCATCACAGTCCCAATCAAAATTTTAACAGGGTCTCTTTTCAAGGAGAATTTAACAAGCTGGATTTTAAAATTCATACATAAAAGCAAAGGCCCTAGATACACAAAACAATTTTGAAGAAGCATGAAATTGGAGGGCTTAAGATTCTCCACATTATCTGTTTGTGTCAAGAACAGTGTATTTCCAGTCATCTAGATTTAAACTCTACAAGTGACTTAGACTTTGCTTTCTTCTCACCTAGTCAGTAAATACCACTAACTAGTTCTAATTTTTATATTTACTTTCAGTATTTTGCTTAGATAGAAAAATTTACCCTGGAGTTTTGAACCACATTCTTAGTAGTTTGTTTAATCCAGCGGTTTTTTTTTTTTTTCCTTTTTTGGTAAGAAATGCTCTCTGCTTACTTTTTACATTTCTAAGTTTTTTTTTTTTTCTGGGTGTAAGGAGCATTCTCTCTTCTCATGGGGCCTGCCAGATGGGTAGCAGTATTGTGTTCTGGTCTTATATGGACTCTGGATCCAGATTACTTGGGTTCAAATCTCAGCTTTTCTTTTTTTTTTTTTTTTTTAAAGATTTTATTTATTTATTTGACAGACAGAAATCACAAGTAGGCAGAGAAGCAGGCAGAGAGAGAGGGGGAAGCAGGCTCCCCGCTGAGCAGAGAGCCTGATGCAAGGCTCTATCCCAGGACCTGAGCTGAAGGCAGAGGCTTTAACCTACTGAGCCACCCAGGTGCCCCAAATCTCAGCTTTTCTATCTACTAGTTTTGTGTGTCAGGTTCTGTGCCTGAGTTCCCTTATTTGCAATACAGGAATGATAATGGTAGTTTGTTAATAGTAATTAATAATATATGGATGATAATAAGATATAATATATAGGGATTTTAGTCTATTATTACTATATATATCTTAGAATGATGTTGCACCTAGTAAATAGCATAAATGCAGTTACTATTTCCCTTGACCACAGGGAACTCTCTTCTGTGTTGTAAGCACACATGATCTGTGTCACTTATGTGGGACTTCAGTATATGTTGCCTGATGCATTTCTTGTATTGTCAACTTTTCATGGCTGTATATTTTATATACTGTTTTGCTGTCCTGGGGGCAGATTTACTTTGCTGTATTCTGTATATTGCATAGCAAGATGTTGGACATACATTCAAACATTAATTAAACTATATACAAAACTTGTGTTGAAGGCCAGAGAATTCCTAGAGCTCTTTCTCTTCTTGGAGAAGTGATGACCTGAATAAGAGACATTAGCTTTTGGAGGAGCCTTTTTTTCTTTTTTTGGAGGCTTTTCCTTCTTTTTTTTTTTTTTAAATTAATTTTTTCTCTCTTCAGAGCATCCACTTTGGGATCAATTGTGCTGACAAACAATATGTCCCTGGGGGTCCTGGTTCTGAGAGGCTAATAAAGATCCTTTGTTGCCATCTTTAAGAACAAAAGTTAAGGAGATGTTTAAGAGAGGTCATCCCAGAGGGACTGGTGAGGATGGTGAGGAAGTTGCAATGGGAGATCAAACACAGGTCATCAGCAGGCTAAAGAAAAGAATGAGAGAAATCAAACAATGGGGTGAATGGCATCTTTGTGTTCAGTAGCCTGCAAGAGAGATCTTAAAATTTTCTTTCAAATCCATCACTTAAGTAGCTGTACATTTTTTCAGCATGAAGAAAACAGGTGTCATTTAACTTGAGGACAGTATTTACTTTTTAATAGACCCTTTTTTTTTAGAACAGTTTTAGACTTACAGAAAAATTGAGTTGGTAGTGTAGGTGGTTCCCATACATCATTTGTCCAGTTTACCCTATTATTAACACCTCACATTAGTACAATGCATTTGTTACAATTAATAAACCAATACTGATACATTATTATTAAGTAAAATCCATACTTAATAATTACTCAGATTTTTTGAGTTTTCACCTTTCAAAATCTTTTTTCTATTCCAGGATTCCATTTAGGATATCATATTTAGTTGTTATATTATCTTAGTTGTTTCTATTATCTTTTGTTACATTACTACAGTTGTTACATTATCTTAGGCTCCTCTTGACTGTGACAGTTTCTCGGACTTTCCTTATATTTGGAGACCTTAACTATTTTGAGGATTACTGGTCAGATATTCCCATAGAATGCCCCACTATTGGAATTCATCTGATGCTATTGGGAAGAAGACCACAGAAGTAAAGTGGTATTTTCATCACCTCATGTCAAAGATACATACTGTCAAAATGACTTAACTATTGCTATTGACCTTGATTACCTGACTGAGAGATTGTTTTTCTGTTGTAAAGTTTTCCCTTTCTTTATGATGAAGTCTACATAAATTATTAGGAATACTTCTGCAGAGGAGATTTGTCTCTTCTCCCTCATTTATTAATTTATTCAATCATTTATTTATATCACTATGATTCTTAGATATTCATTTTATTCTTTGGGTTATAATCTACTACTATATTATTTATTTTGTTACCCAAATTGTTCCAACTTTGGCCATTGGAAGCTCTCTCAGTTGCTTTCTCTGTTCTTGGACATACCTCATCAATGTGATTGTATTTATTTTTATTTTTCAAGAAGCCATGCTTAAAGAAGGGTTCTGAGAGACCAAGGGAAGGAGTGAATCTGGGAGGTTCTGTTTACATATAAGCATTATCTTTTTCTTTCTTGAGGGTGGAATACAAGTTCCATGAGGCCAGAAACTGTGTCCCATCTGTTCATAAAGAGTACCTGGCACATAGTAGTTACTCAGTAATTGTTAAATGAATAAATGAAAGAATGAGGACAGGTCTTGGATGGAAGTATAAGAAATAGTGTGAGCAAATGTAGTGTGTGGTTTGATGTCAGATCACACTATGTCTAATCAGGAAGGGAGAATGTGGTTTCATTAGAATTGTTGGAGCAAAGTTAAGGCAAACAGTGAGGAAATAAATTATAAATATTAAAAGCATTCAGTGTCATATATTATTGAACTATATGACACTTGTTATAAAAAGAGTTCAGGTTAGGCAGTCATAGCTGTACAACTGATACCTAGTGTAGAGGTGATAAACTGGCATTTATTTAAAAAAAATAAAATACTTTCTTTGTCAAAGATATTTATTTGCCCTTCAAGAATTATAGAGACAAGATAAAACACATAGAACATAATGCAAACCAGTTGGGGAATAATGACAAAATATGTGGAGTTAACGAATTCTTATGGGGTATATGGAAATAGAAAATCATTTTGGGAAGAAAGGATGAAAGGAGGAAAATGGAAGATGAATTTGAGCTGGAACCTTAAAAAATCACTTAAGTTTGAATGGTGTATAATCAGGTTTGACTAGGGGAAAAACGAAGGATATTTCATGTATATGATGATCCTGTGAAAAGCTTAGATTTTGGATTAAAGTTAATGCTGAGGGTTGTGGGAAATGTTTGGATTAGTGAAGCTGAACATAGATGTCATCTATGAACATAGTTTGGCAAGTCCGGCTTGCTAAGGGAATGAGTTTCAAAATAAAGAACTAAAGGCTCTAGAAGATTTAAAGCAAGAAGCACACTAATTAAAATAGTGTTTTAGGGGGGGCACCTGGGTGGCTCAGTGGATTAAGCCGCTGCCTTCGGCTCGGGTCATGATCTCAGTGTTCTGGGATCGAGCCCCGCATCGGGCTCTCTGCTCAGCGGGGAGCCTGCTTCCCCTTCTCTCTCTGCCTGACTCTCTGCCTACTTGTGATCTCTCCCTCTGTCAAATAAATAAATAAAATCTTTAAAAAAATTAGTGTTTTAGGAAAATATATATTGTGATATTGCTTAGGCTAATTCAGAGAAAAGATTAGAAATAGGATATCAGTAGGTAGTTGTCGAGATAATTCTGGTTGAGAGATATAATTTCAGATTAGATGTATGACAGGAATATGAGATGTGTTAACTTTTTGAGACATAAATAAGAACTTTTTGATGGAGGAAACTGATAACATCAAATGACTGAAATAGGGGACTTAGAAGGAAGAGCTGAGAGAGAGCAGGCTGGTGCAAAAATTTGTCCCTTCCATGTCAATGTGCACGAATTAAGTTTCAACAAAGTTGTAAGTTCAACAAAGTTCAAAAAAGTTCTGAATATTTTCATTGTTGAAGCTGGGCCAAGTGAAAAGCCATGGTCAATTTCAGTAATATATTAAGTTATGTTTAGGAACTGAAGTTGGGTCAAATTGTGACCTGTTATTTGATGCACTACCTCCAGCTCCAAAGACCTGACACAATGCAATCCTTTTCCATTTCCTCTTATGGAGTAAGTGAGGAGGAGACTCTCTCAGTATCCAAATCAGAGGTAGAGGATTACCTTTCATCAACCTACTGAATTTCCAGTGTTGGATTTATCTAGATGCACTTGGTGTTTGAATGGGAAATTAGGGAGGATATTTCTTTTTGAATCTATAATATTCTTAATTTTCTTGTCATCATCCAAAGTAAGCGATGGGATTCCTAGACAAACTCTGCTTGCTAAGGATTCACAGTTCAGGTGAAGTAATCAACCCAACTACTAAGTAAATACATACCACATATAGATGCATGCTTAAATTAATTATCAGAAGAGAAGCTGGTGAACATGTAGTAGGATTTTATATGTTTTTTAGAAATTTTAAATGAAAAAAAAATTTATTTATTTGTTTAAAAATTAAAAAATTTTTTTTTATTAATATATAATGTATTATCAGGCCCAGGGATACAGGTCTGTGAATCGTCAGGCTTACACACCTCCCAGCACTTACCATAGCACATACCTTCCCCAATGTCCATAACCTAACCAGCCCCCTCCCACAACCCTCAGTTTATTTTGTGAGATTAAGAGTATCTTATGGTTTGTCTCCCTCCCGTTCCCATCTTGTTTCATTAAAAAAAAAAAAAAGAAATTTTAAATGAAAAAAAGAATAAAGGCCTTGGAGAATAGATTTCCATTTTCCCTGAATATCTTTGAAGTATAAAAGAAACTTATATGAAGGCCATTACCTTGTATGAACAATTAACAATAAAGAATACAAAATAAAAAATACATTTGAGCAACTGGATGATAGATAGAAGCATAGATAATGGTTGAATATGTACTATGAAAGCACACAACTTTACTTTTACAATTAATGTTTCTGCCATTTAATAGAAAAAAATTCCAATTATTTGGTCCAAGGTTCCTGAATGACTGTTACTTCTTTCCCCATGTCTCTCCCTTTTTTCTAAGTCTATTATTTTTTTCACACTATACCTGAATTTTATCTTCAGTAGTCAGTCTGCACTAACCAGATGTTCCTTCTCAATTTAGTAACATTTTTGATGTTTTGATCAGGACTCCTAGTCTCTAACATTCTTCTTTTTAAAAATATTGAGGTAAAATTGGTGTATAACATTATATAAGTTCAGATATACAGCATTATGCTAGACATCGGTATATGTTACAAGGGGATCACTACCGCAAATCTAGTTACCATCTGCCTCCGTTCACCTGACCCCCTTCACCTATTTTGCCAATTGCTCACTAACATTCTTCTTAAATTAAGTCTAGATATTGAATTTATCTATGCAGGACTTAGTTGTTCTACCCCTAAATTCAGTCTTGTTCTCCTTGAGTCTACGTTTAAGCACCATCAATAGCAATGTCAGTAGAACACATTCAGTACTTGGAGGTCTTGTTCTTTCTCTTCTGTAGTCATACAGTATTTCATGAGACAGTACACTCAAAAAAATCTCCAGAATGGGCAATAGAAACATTTCTGTGGGTAAATTGGCTTAAAGGAAAAAATTCAGTTAACTTAAGCCACTTATTTGGCAAATTCATGAATGTGGCTCATGGGGTATTCTGATTTAAATTTAATTTAACTTAACCTCAAAAAACATCAATGGTCTCTTACTTCTTTGTGAGAAATACAATGCGCTTTACTGTGTCTTCGAAGGCATCTTTCACTTGTTTGTTTCGAAGTGTATAAATGAACGGATTAAGCAAAGGGGCCACTGAAGTAGTGAGCACAGACACTACTTTATTAATCGCTACTCCTTCCTTTGCTGAAGGTTTGATGTAGATGAAGATACAGCTGCCATAAGTGATGGAAACCACAATCATATGGGAAGAGCAGGTGGAAAAGGACTTTTTCTTCTGTTGGGCAGAAGGGAATCTTAGAATGGTCTTAATGATGTAGGTATAGGAGAGGACCACACACACTAAGGTAACAATGAGTGTCAGCACAGCAAAACTCAAAACAATTCTCTCTATTAACACTGTGTCTGAGCAGGTTATCTGTAAAATAGGAGATGCGTCACAGCCAAAATGATCAATCACGTTGGAGTCACAGAATTCCAGCTGGAGGCCCATGCCAAGAGGTGGGAGGATGATTAACAGGCCTGCAAACCAACAGCCAAGAACGAGGGTAGTGCAGACTCTGCTGTTCATGATGGTTGTGTAATGCAGGGGCTTACAAATGGCCACATAGCGGTCATAAGACATGGCGGCAAGGAGAAAAAATTCTGTTGCTCCAAAGAAGACAACAAAAAATAATTGGGTGGCACAAGCATTATAGGTAATGGTATTATCTCCAGTTGTCATAGTATACAGGAATCTGGGAATACAGACAGTGGTGAATGAGACTTCTAAGAAAGAGAAATTTTGGAGGAGAAGATACATGGGGGTTTTAAGATGGGAATCCAAAAGTGTGAGGGTGATAATGATGAGGTTTCCGGTCACACTCAACATGTAGGTAAGAAACAAAAATACAAAAAGCAGAACTTGTATTTTTGGGTCATCTGTCAATCCCAGCAGGATGAATGTTGTTACTGCTGTATGATTTCTCATCACTGCCTTGCACCAGGTCAAGAGGGATTCTGTCTGGAGAAAGAAGTGTCATAAGAAGCTAGTATTCGAAACTGCAGGAAAAATCCTGGCAAGCCTGCTCACATGCACTTTTCTTCTTTTACTTAATTTCATTTGTGAACACAGAGACATCTATAGGAAATATCTAGTATGGATCTTGTGCTTATAACTCTCTAACTAGAAAGCATATTTACAAAAGTGTTAAATAAAAACAAAACAAAACAAAACAAAATGAAATGTAAATCCTATGTCTGATTTGCAGTTTTTCAGCAATATTGCCTTGTTGTACAGGTTTTACTTGTCCTTATCCTGGAGACAGTTGTGTCAGTTTTCAACCACCGCCCCGCCCCACCATCCTTATTTTCTTTTGTTTTTCCACACCGTACTGAAATGGTCCATTTTCAAAATTAAGAAGGATCTGTTAATTAGTATTTTTGGTGTGTTTTAAAATTAAAACTTAATTTTTTTAGAGCACTCAAAGGATCAAAGCAAAATGAGGGGAAGGTACAGAGATATCCCATATACCTCCTGCCTTTACAAAGGCACAGCCTCCTGTGTTATCAACATCCCCCACCAGAGTGTTACTTTTGTTACAAATGATGAACCTTCATTGACACATTGGAGTCCATAATTTATTATTTTTTTAAAATTTTTAAATTTTTTTTTTTAAATTTGACAGAAAGAGAGCACAAGTAGGCAAAGAGGCAGGCAGAGGGAAGGGGGGGAAACAGGCTCCCTGTTGAGCAGAGAGCCTGACTCAGGGCTTGATCCCAGGACCCTGAGATCATGACCTGAGCCGAAGGCGGAGGCTTAACCCACTGAGCCACCCAGACACCCCCAGTGTCCATAATTTATATCATGGTTCACTCTTGTACGTTCTATGGGTTTGGACAGATGTTTAACTAGTATTTTATATTGATCATCTTATGTTGTTATGTTGAATTTTAACAGTAGCACATTCATTTGTAGTTCTGCTCTTTTTACTTCGAATTATTTCTAAATAGGGAGATAAAGAGTTTAAAATACAAAGATGTAGTTTGTTTTTCACCCTTTGTTTAGGCAAATGAAAATATTTTTAAGCCAGTTTGGGACTGCTTAGGCAGAAGTTTCTTGAAGTAATAAAATAAATTTTTTCTGGAACTTGAATATAAACGCTATTTATATATACTTTGTGTATAAGTCCTGTTGTGGAGCTCTGGGTCATGAATGGGGTCCGGAGGGAGTGATCTGTGGTATTTGTTTCCTTGCTAGCCTGATCAGTCTGACCAACCCTGTTTTCTTCACAGCATTTAGCCTTTGGAATCGGTCTTAGGGTTTATCTTAGTGATCTCTTTGAGCAACTTCTGCTGATTCCCACTTCAAATCAACTCTCCTCAGTAATAAACCAGCTCCCTAACCCTGCTGCTTATGTTTTCTGGCTTTTGATATACATAACTTGGCCAAGCAACATCCAGAAACAAATGGACACACGTGAGGCAATCTTCATAAGTGCGTTATTAAGTATTTTACCTTTCTCAATGACATTTGTAACTGTTTACTTCTGCACCTCCCATGAGTGTTGTTAAGCCTCCCTGTACTCCAGTTTACATTTCTTTCCCCGAGAAATCCCTTTAGATCGGTGCTCAGAAAATTCCCCTGCTCCTTCATGTCAAAATAGCCTCATTGAGATTCATATCAAGCTGCTGCTCTCAGGTATCCATCCTGTAAAACAAGATTCAGTAAATACATTCTCACTGGAGATATCAATAGTTAATAATAACTTAATATATGAACCTATAATAAGGTTTTATTAGGGGGAATTGATTGTTACATGAGCAAATTTAGGCTTAACTCAAGTGTTTGTAGGGAAATCTAATACACTTCTACATGAGAGTAAAAACTAATTTCTTATATTTTAAACAATTGTCCCTGTTGTATCCAGTGTATGTTTTCTGGATAGAGAATCAAAATTACATTGTTACTCCTGTATTGCTCAAGTAAATAACTGACATTTATTCATTCAACTAAATGTCTAAAAAGCCTGTTGTTTAAAGAACACAATATCAGAACATAACATAATCTTTAAAGATCACAAACTGACTGGAGCTCCAGTCATTAATAAGTTGCTCCCTCAAGGAGCTTTCAGGCTACCAGTAGGAGATAATATTTCGTTTTGGTGCACAATATTAACAGTGAAAATAGAACTGTGGATTTCAGATAACTACTTCATGCTTGTTCCTTGGCAATCACTCTTAGCTATTAGATAACTATTTATTAGATATGAATGACTATTTATATTTTCCTATATTCACTCAGTTTCTCTGGGTTTTTTTCTTTTTACGGCAGTTTGCTGTGATATTTGTCAACATAAACTGAGTCAGCAAGGTGTACTGCTAAAGGTTCCCAGACATGATTTTGAAACAGAGACAATCCCCTCCCCATTTAGCTAATGGGAAAAATGACTTACTGGAGAGACGGTGCCTTGCCATGTACTTGCCAGGGGAAGATTCTGATAGATCAAACCGGATGATGGGTCAGGTTCATTTCTGCATTGCTAATTTTCTTCCCTCTCTCCCTTACACTGTAGAAGAGTTTAAATCCTTGTACTGGGTCTTTACTTGTACTTGTAACTCCAGTTCTCTCTCCCTTATGAAGTTCTTAGGATCTAAAATTATTCCCTTCCTCTTATCAAAACATGAATTCTTCTATATTGGTAGAAAAGACTGATGAACTCAGTCATATTAACACTTGCTGATCATGAATTTAATAATTAAAATGCTTAATATAATATGTGTTAATCCTCAGTGACATTGTGTTTTTAATTCAGGAAGCTTGTTAAATAAACACTACTTTTGATAATGCAGTTAAGCCTATGGGGGCAGATCCTTTGGATAGAAGACTGCTTTGTTTTGGTTTTTACCAGCAATCATACTGATGTTCTCTGTTTTATTGGGAAGATTTCTCTGGGAGACTAAAACTTATTTACTTAAGTTTGAATTCAGATCAATTAAAGTTGGAAACAATTTCATCAAATAAATAATAAAATTCACCACTCTCTTCATGTGTTCTCTCTCTCTCTCTTTTTTAAAGATTTTATTTACTTATTTGACAGACAAGAGATCACAAATAGGCAGAGAGGCAGGCAGAGAGAAGGGGGGAAGCAGGCTTCCCGATGAGCAGAGAGCCTGATGTGGGACTCGATCTCAGCACCCTGAGATCATGACCTGAGCCGAAGGCAGAAGCATTAAGCCACTGAGCCACCCAGGCGCCCCTTCATGTGTTTTCAATTAATGTTCACCGGTAAGCCTTGAAGACTCACCTGTGCAAAACCACCTACTCTCACTGGCACTTTGAAAATTAGATGAGTGACTGTGAGTCAGTTTATTCTTTCATCGATTCCCTATGTAGTGAATATATTTGAGACACTTTGACCCTCCTTTAGTTTAGAAGTTTAGTTTAGAAAAAACTTCATTCAGTCTTCATTCGGGACAGAGAGTGCCCATGGACTAGATGGAAGAGATGCAAGAAGAGTAAATGCTGCTATCACTCTCCCCTTCCCCCGAAAGAAAAGTGGTGAAAAGGACCTTATTATTTAGGTCCTTTTATTTAGAATAAAGGGAGGTTCCCTGAAAGGTAGTTTATAATTCTGATATTATTTGATTTCTGTGACCCTAGTGGTTATTATTGGCTGGCAGTGTCTTTCCTGTTGCTCTTAATTTTTCTATCTCTTAAGCTTCCTCAGTGTGGGGTGTCTGGGTGGTCCAGTTGGGTTAGACTCTGACTCTTGGTTTCCACTCAGGTCATGATCTCAGTGTCGTAGGACGGAGCCCCGTATCAGGCTTGGCACTGGGTGTGGAACCTGCTTAAGATTCTCTCTCTCCCTCTCTTTCTGCCTTCCCCCAAACCCCACTCTCTCTCTCTCTCAAAAAAAAAAAAAAAAAAAAGAGCTTCCTTAACTCATAGTTGTAAAATAACCATGACTGAAAATTCTAGTCTCATATTCTTCATAATAACAACCTATCAGAAATGATGGCTAAATACTTTTCTGCAGTATCAATTATAATGAACTGAATTCCAGATTTTAAAAACTAACTGTGCTTATCTTCTGCCCATGTTTGGAAAATTTGGAAAAAATATGTCAGGACAATTACTTACTTTTCTGACAGTTCTTTTTCAGAGGCCCTTGAGGGAGCCACAATTTGAGCAGCATTTAGTTGGTGTAGGCTTGTGTGTGTACTTCTGTTCCCACTCTCATATCACTTATCACAGTCCCCCACCTCAGCCTACACACAAGCACGTGTGTGTACACACTGCTTCACACTCGCAAGGCTGATAGACAGACCCTTACTATATGTCTGTAGCTCTTGACATAATGAGCCCAGCTTTAGTCTCCGCTTCTCTCACCAAGGCTAAAAAATGGCACTAGATTTCACAGTTGCTCTGTTCATTTAAAGGAAGAAAAGGAAGAAAAGATGTAGATATAAGAAAGTGTTTCTCTACTTTTGTCAGAGGACAGGGAGGCAGGCTTCCCTGCAAGTTCTGTAATAGCAACATTTCTTTTATACCTTTGGTTTGTTACCAGTGCACAGGGAACATCCCGGTGAACAACAAAATAGTCCTTGGTGACCCAGTTTCAAATGAATTGGTGGTAGTCTAATCAACAATGTAAAAACACATGTAGCTTTGGGAATAATGTCTTCAGAGACAGTGAGGATGGTCTGATGCCCTCTGAATTTTTTTTTTTTTGTATTTCTCTGTTGAATCTCTATATTTCTCCTATAATTAGACATTCTGGCATTTTGGATATATTATGTATTATTTATCTTTGACATAAATCTTAAATTTAAAAAACCCCAAACTATCCTCATTTTACAGAAGAAGTAACCGAGGAGCACAGAAATGACTGGTCAGAATGCCCTACAGAGGTGGAGCAGGTTTTGGATGAAAGTTTATCCAAATACAGAGATCCTTCTTCTTCCTCCATGCTAGCTATTTGTCCCCATATTAAGAGATGTGACCACATTTAATTTTCAAACCTGATGATCTTTTAGTGCTACCTGGCCTCTATTTTCCTCGTTTCTCCTTCTACTTAAGACTTTTGAGGTACGCAATGAAACGACTTTTGGTATTTGAAGCAATGGAGTTTTGCATCCCAAATACTGAATAAAAAATTGCCTGGTTCTGGGATATGTTTCTGGTTTTGCTATGGTTTATTACTGCCCAGTGAACTTGAATAGAGCTTTTTCTTTGATTATCTCTGCTGTCATTTCTGGACATTCTTACTGTTGCTGCTCATATTGATCCTGGTGTCAAGTGATGGAGCAGAGGTGTATTCCTGCTGCCCCCACTGAAGCAGGTGTCTTTGCTGTCCCTGGACTCAGTCCAGCCGGTGCTCCTGTCCTGAGGTTTCACATCTGACTAGCCACATCTCATCCCACTTCTGTCATCCCACTTCTGTCATCCCACTGTTGGCTGAGAGGGATTGAAAATCTTCCCTGGCAGAAGGGTAGGGTAGGCTGGGGAGAAAGGAGATCACTCTCTCTATTTATAGTAAATTTTTTGAAGAATGTCCTGATGAGCTATGGTAGGGACTGGTAATGTCCTGTTTGGTATTTCTCTTCCCTTATCCACAGCAACTGAACTTCTATTTTATACAGAGTGCAAAGTGCCCAGATAAAATACTACCCAGCCTCTCTTATACCTCATATGGCTATGTGACTAAGATTATGGCCAAAGATACACATTATAATTATTTTAATCACTATTATTGCTACAGAGCCATTAATTTCCTGACAAATAGTGTTTTAGCTGTATCCCACAAATTTTGATATTTGTTTCCCAGCTATGGGTGTTTCTCAGGAAAAATTGTTACTGATTTCTGATTTAATTCCATTTGGCCAGAGAACCTATTTTGTATAATTTGAATCATTTAAAATTTAACAAGGCTTGTTTCAGAATCCTGAATATTGCCTAACTTGATAAATATTACTTATGAATCTTAGAACAGTTCTGCTCTTTGTTTTTGTTCTTAAAGTGTTCTGTAAATGTCAGATCATGGTGATAGATAATGTTGTCTTCTGTATACTTACTGGATTTCTGAGTAATAATTCAGTTAATTATTGAGACAGACATGTTGACATTTCTTATTATAATTGTGTTGTTTTTCTTCTTGTTTTATCAGCTTTTATGGCATGTATTTTGAAGCTCTTTATTATATGCATAAGCATTTATAGTAATTTTTTATTAATTTATAATTTTTATTTTATTTTATTTTTAAATTTTTTAAATTTAAAAAAATTTCTTTTCAGTGTTCCAGAATTCATTGTTTATGCACCGCACCCAGTGCTCCATGCAATACAAGCCCTCCATAATACCCATCACCAGGGTCACCCAACCTCCCACCCCACTCCCCTCCAAACCCCTCAATTTGTTTCTTAGAATCCACAGTCTCTCATGGTTCATCTCCCCCTCCAATTTCCCCCAACTCCCTTCTCCTCTCCGTCTCCCAGTGTCCTCCATGTTATTTCTTATGCTCCACAAATAAGGGAAACCGTATGATAATTGACTGTCTCCGCTTGACTTATTTCACTCAGCATCATCTCTTCTAGTCCCGTCCATGTTGACACAAAAGTTGGGTATTCATCCTTTCTGATGGAGGCATAATACTCCATAGTATGTATGGACCATATCTTCTTTATCCATTCATCAGTTGAAGGGCATCTTGATTCATTCCACACTTTGGTGACTGTGGCTATTGCTACTATGAACATTGGGGTGCAGATGGCCCTTCTTTTCACTACATCTGTATCTTTGGGGTAAATACTCAATAGTGCAATTGCAGGGTCGTAGGGAATCTCTGTTTTTTTTTCCTTTTTAAGATTTTATTTATTTATTTGACAGACAGAAATCACAAGTAGGCAGAGAGATAGGCAGGGAGAAGGGGACAGGCAGGCTCCCTGCTGAGCAGAGAGCTCAATACGGGGTTCGATCCCAGGACCCTGAGATCATGACCTGAGCCAAAGGCAGAAGCTTTAACCCACTGAGCCACCCAGGTGCCCCTTAACTTGGATCTTTTAAATAATTTTTATGTTTTTCTTATCATGGTCAATCTTTCTTCTCTCTTCTTTAGCACATGAAGTATAGTTATTGTTACTGTTTTAACTGTATTTTGTTTTAATTATATTATCTGTTCTAATTTAGGTCTATTTATACAGATCACTATCATAGGTTCTTTTCCTGCTTTTTTGCATACCTGGTGAATTTTAATTTTGTCAAGCCTTATATTCTTATAAAGATTCTGGTTTTGTTCTGGTATCACTTGAATCACTTGGAAACAGTTTTGACCTTTCAGGTTTTGTGTTAATCTGTATTAGACTGGACTAGAGCAGGGTTTAATTTAGTAATTTCTTTCCCCCAAACTGAGGCAAATCTTTATGAATAATACCAGTAAATTATGAGATTTTTAATTATGTTTGGTGTGAATAGAATTTTCATTCTCATGTGAGCTCAGAAGATTGTTTTCTGCAATCATTTTGGGTGGTCTTTATCTCAGTCTGGTAATTTTCTTACATGTATATGCTGATCAATACTTAGGTGAATGCTCATGATGGGGCCATCTGTAGATCACCAGATATCTCTCCTATGCCTCTTCTACCTCTTGGTATTCTTTCTCATGAACTTTAGAGTAGTACCTCTTGGTACTCTCTGGAGTACCACCTACATCTTCTCAACTCTGGCAGACTGGTGGGCTTCGCACAGGTCCCCCCACCACTGTTTTGAGGAAATAAGCTGAAGTAATCACCTTTCAGGTGTCACTTCCCTTCATTGCCCCATGTCAGTTTTCTGAAAAATAGTGACTTGAATTTTTAGCAGTGTGAACTGGGAGATCATATATGCTCCCAGTTACTCCATTTTATCTTGAGTCTATTATCTTTTTGTGCTCTTTTTCTGAATATAAAACACTTTCTAAAGTTCTAGATTTTGGAAAATCTGGAATGATTAATAATCATAACTTGCTTCTTTGCTTATTCTAAATATTCCTGTAAACATGTTTTTTCTTTAGTTATGATTATTTTTTTTTCTTCTCTTAAAACTGTTTTTATTTGGCTGCATTATATGTTTGGTCCCTCACCTTACAAAATGAGCAGTACTCTTTGTTACCAAATAGAATTTTATTATCATTTGGGGTGGATGTTGGTGGCAGGAATAGCAGGGAAGGTAGGAATGAGGTAAAATCCAAGATCTTGCAGTATAGTTTTAGACAGAGTCAAGTCCCCATTAAATGTTTGCTTGTAGAAATATCCATAATACTTTGCAGCACATCTATAAGTAGATGGGTTTTGTCACTCCTTGAATGTATGCTGCCACATATATCATTGAATATTTTAGTGGAAAATGAAGAATATAAGAACTGTAACTTTGGTTGGTTGTTTTGAAGTATCTGGAGAACTTGGAGAAAGAGAAATGATTCTCTTAGTATTTTAAAGTTCCATCTCAAGGTATGAAAAAGGTGTTAGAAAACTATGACTTCCCTAAAAAAATCCTGTATCTCCAGTAACTACAGGATTGAAACTTTTGGAAACCAAACCAAGTTTAGTCTGCGGATGCAAATTGAATTCACAATCTCCAAGTGTTACCAGTAGACATGTATAAGTAGATTTTACTGAAGCTCCAGAGAAGCAGACAGTTATTATCCTGCTCAAGGGCATGACCTCTTCTTGCCTAAAAAATGTGTAAGGGCCTCTTTTGAAGTAATTTTCTTGCAAGATAATGCTGAACTTGTTCGAGATTCACCCCACCTTATCTCACACTAGATTTCTATCTAGTAGAAACACATTTTTAAACTTTTATTTGATTGTCAGTAATCTGATGTGGAAGTGATTGCATTGGGCTTCATTTCCCTGGACCCTGCTTTACCTTGGTCTTCAGAATGTGGTTTATAGAAAATATCCCCCTGAAGTTTCATTTCCTCTCCAGTCGTAGGACCAGTTTTAAAGTAGATAGAAAAATGCCACAAGGATTTCACAGTCCCCTGAGATTAGGGCAGCCATCATGGTATCTTCAGTCCTCAGTGTAGAGAAGGAGATCCATAAATGTTAATAAATAGAAAAAAATATATATATAATTTTTATTTCCCCCCAGTCAGGACAGCATATCAGCAAATCATTCTCACACTCTATTATAATATTATACCACCAGTGGCTTAGTTGTATTATTTTCCATGCTTTGCAACACTTCAAACAATCAAAGGAATTGTTCCCTTCAAACAATTCCTTAATCTCTCCAACATCCTAGAAAAGCTTCTACTGTGTGGGTGAACTGGGAGCAGTATTACAGAGTTACCATGAAATTTCTTGAGTCCCATATTCCTCTAGAATTTCTTCTTTGCTCTCGTTTTATACTTCGCTAAAATATTTGATTCTCTCCTTCCAATGTATCAGTTTAATCATCCTCTGTTGTTTCCTTTCCTGAATTCCTGTTTCAACATCCATTTGTTGTCTAGCATTCCACCCATTCCAAACCTTGCCAGAATACTGACAAGTGGAATGTTCTGATGTCAGATGAACAGAATCCTGTCCTTAGGCTTCCATGATCCATATTGGGGTTCTGTAGTTTACACATAGACATTTCAGCTTCCAAATGCCTTCTAAGGCTACTTGCTATCTCCCTTAATAACATAAAATCTAGATCCTTCAAGATGGGCAGACATAAGGGAATACCATTGGGTAAGGAGTTGACTTCTTTGTCATGGTTCCATTCTCTGAAGGCTCACTTTGCCCTTGGGAATGCTTCTAATCATTGCTGTCCCTAGCATTGCTCCTCAGCACTCTGGCCTAAGGATAGTCTCAGCCTGTGCTTGTTTCCCCACAGAACAGTTATTATTAGGCATTAATACTTAAAAAGGGTTAAATATGACATGGAGAATAAATAAACCTTGTTATTAGATGTGGATATTCTTAAAAACTGAAAAATCACCACCCTTATGAATTTCCCTACAAAACTGCCTCACCATGTTGCTTCTTCTGAGGATCCTGTCAAAGAAACCATTATCATCACTTTCCAGGAAGCCATTGAGTACTTTCTCATTTCTCACATTTCCTTCCTGTTTATGTATCCTTCCCAGCAACTGTGGCAATACTATTCTGCTAAGAAGTGTCAGAGATGGAATTTGACCCAGGTCAAACTGGATTAAAATCAAAGTGTTTCCAGAAAATCTACTATTTTAGGATTTTGGGCAATTGCTTATACTTAGTGAATTCTAATAATCACAAATTAATTAAAATGTAAGCTTTTTGAGTGTTTCCTAGTCAGAAACAGTGTGTCTGGGGCATCTGGGTTTCTTTAATAAATGACTCAAATGAAATCTCATGAGATACCAATTATTTTATAAAATGAATTTTTTAAAACGTGTTTCCTAAAGATTTTCCCAATAAAATACCTTAAGTGTTGTTTCCTTCTGTGCTTAGGGAAGACATCATTTCTTTTCCATTGAGGAGATTTGCCACAGTGTGACAGGGTTTACAGAAGCATCATAGGAAAAGGCAGCTGACCTAGGCTTATGGGATAAAGTGTGTCAGCAAATAAATAATGCATGCTCATTCAGAGATTGCTTTCCTGGACTAAGACATGAAAATTTCCTTAGAACCACACATATTTTCATGTTGGCCAGTATACTGACCCCCAATTAATATGACTGGGCAGTACACCATTACATATCATAAAAATACATAATCTTATGTCCTCAACTCAGAAGAAATGTCTGAAATGAGATTTGTAAATAACTTCATATCATTGGATGATTACTATAAGAGGAAAGAAAGAAGAAATTATATTAAACACTGAAGTTCTAGGCCATGACTATTTTACTTCTTGCTGTCAAGGATAATTCTAAATTATGAGGAGTTGCTATTTATTATTTTCTCCTTTACTTATGTTTTTAAAAGATTTATTTATTTATTTGAGGGGAAGGGTCTGGTAAGGGAGAGGGAGAGAGAGAATTCTCAAGCAGACTCCCTGCTGAGCATGGAGCCCTATGCAGGGCTTGATCCTAGGACCCCAAGATTATAACCTGAGTAAAAATCAAGAGTCAGATGCCTAACCAACAGAAACACCCAGGTGTCCCATTATTTCTCCCTTTAAGTATAATAACATTACTTGTTCTAATCATGAGTAGATATTCATTGCTATATTCATCTACAACCAATAGAAAAGTATAAGGAAGTTGAGAGGCATCATGGGGGGCTTGGGGGGTAGGAAAAGAATAAATGAAACAAGATGGGATCGGGAGGGAGACAAACCATAAGAGACTCTTAATCTCACAAAACAAACTGAGGGTTGCCGGGGGGAGGGGTGTAGGGAGAGGGTGGTTGGGTTATGGACATTGGGGAAGGTATGTGCTATGGTGAGTGATGTGAATTGTGTAAGACTGTATAAACCTGGCGATTCACAGATCTGTACCCCTGGGGCTAATAATACATTATATGTTAATGAAAAAAATTAAAAAAAAAGAATAACCTTTGGATTCATAAGCGAGTGAATTAGCATAACAAAAGCTTACTTCTCAAAAGCCATTGTCATCAAAGAAGGAAATGTTTCTAGGATCCTCAGATTTGAAATCTGTGTCACCATCCTCCTTGTCCATAAACATGGTCGCCATTGCTAATTGATAGCCACACTTTTCCCTTTTAAGCTTAACAAATTCTCAGAGTCCTCATTAGCGCTGCATTGGAGTTGGCATGCATGAGACAACCTATCTGGCATCATGAATTTAATTTTTATCCTAATAAGAAGAAAGATCAAAAGCTCTGGAATGAGTTGCACCATATAGGTAACAAGTTTGGACGCAAGAAACATCTTGATTTCCAAACTAAATTTAGCACTATCCAGAGAGGAGAAGAATGTAAAGTAATATCCATTTATGTGAAATCTAACCAGGGTGCATGGTAAGCCTTAAGCAGGAAAACAGAATGAGGATAAGTGAAGTTGATAAAAGGTGTTAATGACCAGTTGAATCTCCAAATCAGATGCAAAATTAAATCAAATCAGGGCTGATGAAAAAAAAATGCAGGATCTGAATCAAGAAATGGGAAGAAGACATGAACGGACATTTCTGCAAAGAAGACATCCAAGTGGCCAACAGACACATGAAAAAATGTTCAACATCACTTGGCATCAGGGAAATACAAATCAAAAGCACAATGAAGTACCACCTCACACCAGTCAGATTGGCTAAAATTAACAAGTCAGGAAATGACAGATGTTGGCAAGGATGAGGAGAAAGGGGAACCCTCCTACACTATTGGTGGGAATGTAAGCTGTTACAGCCACTCTGGCAAAAACAGTATGGAGGTTTATCAAAAAGTTGCAAATAGAGCTATGTTATGACCCAGCAATTACACTATGGGGCATTTACCCCAAAGATACAAATGTGATCCAAAGGGTCACATGCACCCCAATATTTATAGTAGCAATGTCCACAGTAGCCAAACTATGGAAAGAGCCTAGATGTCCAACAGATGAATGGATAAAGAAGATGTGGTATACATATGTACAATGGAATATTATTCAGCCATCAAAAAATGAAGTCTTGGGTGCCTGGGTGGCTCAGTGGGTTAAGCCGCTGCCTTCGGCTCAGGTCATGATCTCAGGGTCCTGGGATCGAGTCCCACATCAGGCTCTCTGCTCAGCAGGGAGCCTGCTTTCCCCTCTCTCTCTGCCTGCCTCTCTGCCTACTCGTGATCTCTCTCTCTGTGTCAAATAAATTAATAAATAAAATCTTAAAAAAAAATGAAGTCTTGCCCTTTGCAATGATGTGGGTGGAACTAGAGGGTATTATGCTAAGCAAAATAAGTCAATTAGAGAAAAACAATTGTCATATGATCTCACTGATATGTGGAATTTGAGAGACGAGGCAAAGAATCATGGTGAAAGAGAGGGAAAAATGAAACGGATGAAACCAGAGAGGGAGACATAAAAGACTCTTAATCTCAGGAAGCAAACTGAGGATTGCTGGTGGAAGCGGGTGGGAGGGAGGAGTGGCTGGGTGATGGACCCTGGGGAGGGTATGTGCTATAGTTAGTAATGTGAATTGTGTAAGACTGATAAATGACAGACCTGTACCCCTGAAATAGATAACACATTCTATGTTAATTAAGAAAAAAAAAAGAATGCAGGATCCGAGAGTGTTGTGCTCAGTATTTTATCATAAGTCTAGGGATCACCCTTACCCTTCTGCAATGCTCAGCAGTGCCAGCTTTTCAAAAAGCCTGGTAGCTGAGAACTAAGAAATCTGAACTGAAGTTAGAGAATTGACATGCGCATGTAACTGACTTAGTGGCTCTTAGCCCTAACATGAGACCTTTCCTCTAGAATGTGCTGTATGCCCCTGAAAGAAAAGTGTATTCTGCTGCTGTTGGATAGAATATTCTATGGATGTCTGTTAGATCCATTAGGTGTAATATATGTTTTTTTGCGGATTATCTGGCTGGAAGATCTCTCCATTGCTGAAAGGAGGGCATTGAAGTCAACTATGATTATTGCATTGCTGTCTGTTTTTCACTTCAGATCTGTTAGTATTTATTTAATATATTTAGGTGCACCAGTGTTGTGTGCGTATATATTTACAATTATTATTTCTTCCTGATGGATTGACCCCTTTATAATTAAATATTGGCTTTGGCTTAAAGTATTTTATGTCTGATATAAGTATAGTTATCTGCTTTCTTTTGGTTTCTACCTGCATAGAATATCTTTTTCTTATTCTTTCACTTTGAGCACCATATGTGTCCTTAAAGCCAAGTGAATCACATGTAGGCAGCATACATTTGAGTCTGTTTTTTTTTTTTTTTAAATCCATCCAGTCACTTCATACCTTTTGATTGGTGAATTGAAACCGTTTACATACAGGCTAATTGCTGACATGTAAGGACTTACTGTTGCCATCTTATTAATTATTTTTTAGTTGTTTTGTATTTCTTTTTTTTTCCTGTTTCTGCCTATCTTTGTAAATTGTTGGTTTTCCAGTGTGTTAGGTTCTGTGTCCTTTTTCTTTATCTTTTGTGATTCTACTCTAGGTTTTCGCTTTGTGGTGAAACCAAGGCTTACATAGAACATCCTCTAGACTAAAAAGTCAATTTTAAGCTGATAGCAACTTAACTTCTGTTGCATATAAAATCCCCATTCTTTTGCTCGTCCCTGTTTTATATTCTTGATATTGCAGTTTACCTCTTTACATATTGTATATTGTTGACAGATTATAATAGTTACAGTTATTTTTAATACTCTTTTTCTTTAACCTTTATACTATAGCTGAGTAGGTAATACACCATCCTGTTACAGAATTAGAGTTTTCTAAATCTGAGTGTATATTTACCTTTACTAGTATGTTGTTTCATGTCACTAATTAGTGTATTTTCATTTCCTTGAATATCTTGCATTTCTTGCAAAGGAGATCTAGTGGTGATGAACTCCCTCACTTTTTGTTTCTTTGGGAAAGTCTGTATTTCTCCTTCATATTTGAAGGGTAGCTTTGCTGGAAAGAGTGTTCTTGGTTGGCAATTTTTTCCCCTCCAACCCTTTGAATGTGTCATTTCTCTCTTTGGCTGTAGGGTTTCTGCTGAGAAGTCTGCTGATAGCCCAATGGGGTTTCCTCTATAGGTCATAATCTTTTTATCTCTGCTAGCTTTCAGGATTCTTTCTTTACATTTTATTTTTGATAGTTTTATTATAATGTATCTTAGGAGCAGGTCTTTTTGCACTGAGATAATAGGGTGATCTGTTAGCTTCAGGAGCTTAGATGTCTACATATGTCTCCAGGTTTAGGAAGTTCTCAGCTATTCTTTCTTTAAATAAACTTTCTGCTTCCTTGTCCCTCTCTTTTTTGGGAACCCCATTTATTTGAATCTTGTGTAGGTGATTACATCTCATAGATCATGTAGACTTTCTTCACTCTTTTAAAATTCTTTTCTCTCTGTTCACTTCTGATTGGGTTATTTCAAAACTCCTTTTCTCTAGGTCACTTATTATGTCTTCTACATGATCTACTTTCTGCAGATGATCTCTATTGCCTTTTTCATTTCATTCACTGAATTTTTCAGATCCTGAGTTTCAGTTTGCTTTTTTTTAATGATTTCTATCTCTTTGTTAATTTCTTATTTTGTTTATGCATTTTTTTACTGATTTCAGTGAATTGTCTATGTTTTCTTATAGCTCACTGATTTTCCTTAAAACAGATATTTTGAATTCTTTATCTGCTAGTTACTAGATTCCATGCCTTTCAGTTCAGTTACTGAATAGTTACTGTTATCTTTTTGTGATGACATGTTTTCTTGATACTTTATGTTCCTTGTCTTTTTGCATAGACATTTTTTTTTTGCATTTGAAGTGGCAGACACCTTCTCAAAAATTTTTGTTTTATTGAAGTGTAGTTGATATACAATGTTACACTGGTTTCAGATGTACAACATAGTGATTCAACAACTCTATATGTTATGCTATGCTCAACACAAGAGTAGCTACTATCTGTTACTGTACAATCCTATTACAATATCATTGACTATATTACCTATGCTGTACCTTTTGTTCCCATGACTTATTTATTCTATAGCTAGAAACCTATACCTCCCTCTCCCCTTCACCTATTTTGCCCACCTCCTTTCTGGCAACCACCATTTCTGTATAAATGAGTCTGGCTGCTTTTTTTGTTTGTTTATTCATTTGTTTTGTTTTGTTTTTTAAATTCCACGTATGAGTGACACCATCTAGTATTTGTTTTTCTTTGTCTGACTTAATTCACTTAGCATAATACCCTCCAGGTCCATCCATGTTGTTGAAATAGCATGAGCTTTTGTTTTTATGGGTAAGTAATATTCGTGTGTGTGCGTGTGTGTCTGTGTACCACATCTTCTTTATCCATTCATCTGTAAGTGGACAATTAGGTTGCTTCCATATCTTAGCAATTGTAATAATGCTGCAGTAAACATAGGGGTGCATATATCTTTTTGAATTAGTGTTTTCATTTTCTTTTGGTAAAAACCCAGTAGTGGAATTACTGGATCATATGGTAGCTGTATTTTTTATTTTTTTGAGGAATTTCCACACAGATTTTCATAGTGGTTGCACCAGTTTACATTCCCACAAACAGTGCATGAGGGCTCCTTTTTCTCTACATCCTTACCAACACTTATCATTTCTTTTCTTTTTGATATTAGTCATCCTTATTGGACACCTCCTCAAATCTTTACTGGTTGCCTTCAGATGGGGTATTTTCTCATTGATCCTGCTAATCTGGAGTTCTCTCAAACCTCATATTTATACAACCACACCATAAGTCTTGCTCTCTATTGTTGCAAAATTCTTAAGCTTTTATGTCTTCTTTTGTTCTTAAAACTACTTGACTGCCTGCCTGAAATCTCTTTTTTTTCTTTTTTTTGCTTTCCAGAAGGTGATGGTGCTATCACTTGTTTGTGGTTTCCTCCTTGCTTACAGATCCTAGTCTGTTTTTTAGATAGCATTAGCTTTACTAGACTCTCTCCCTCACTGCTGCGCTCAGAAGCATGCACAGAGAACTGGTTGCAGAGTGCTGGGAAGTATGATTTTAGCACTTAGGGTGTTAAAAGTGCCCATAGGGCCAGTGGGGAGATCCTTGGGTGAATTTCTCTTAGAGGCTTGAAGATGGACCTCCTGGTAGCCTTAGTGCAGTTAGCAAGAACCATTTTTTTAATGTCCTTTGATATTTTTACAAACTTGTTTCATGATCTCCTTCCTCCCACCAATCATAAAGATCCCATCTCAATTCTCTGGGCTTGTCCAGCAGCGTGCCATACAGCTGAGGGAACCAGGAACTGAGTCCCTTCTTCCCTTTGCCCCATGAGAGCAGTTTTTGGTCTGATAGTTCAGTTCCACACTGTGTTGATGTGGTAACTGGCAGAGTATTGGCAAAGTTCGTCTTTCCCTGTCTTCTGTCCGAACTTATGTTTGTCTCTTTTTGCCAGTAATGTGGTGGAATCTTCCATTAAGAGGGGTGCAGTGTTACATATTTTCTCCTGTCCATGCATATTTGGTTGAGTCAGCACTTTCCAGGCTTTCCCCTGACTGCGATTGAAAGGGACTGGGGCAGGTTCTTTGGCTTCGCTGGTTCTGCTGCTCATACTGCAGTCTCTCTGCCTGTTACTGGATGAAGATGTGGGTGAAACTTCTGGGTCTGTTGGCCCATGTTGCTGGATCCCACAACTCCCACAGAGGTACCTTCATTCCTGAATGGTGCCTAATTAGTTGTTAGAAAAAGGAGGACAAAAAGTAATGACATCTTATGCCACCATGATGCTGACATCCCTCATACCTTCAATTATAAGATGAATAATCTTGCAGATCTTATGTTCAGCATGGGACTATAGTTAATAATGCTGTGTTGTATTGTGCACACAGTATTCAATACTGTGTTGAAATGTTAACAAAGTAGACCTTAAGCATCCTAACCACACACAGAGAAAAAGAGATGGTAACTATGTGAGGTGATGGATGTGTTCATTAATCTTATTGTAGTAATCAATTCACCTGGTACACATATATCAAATCATCACTCTGTACATTTTAAATATACAAAGTTTTATTTGTCAATTATACTTTAATAAAGCTGAAAAAAAAAAGGATAACAAGGAAATACTATGAACAGTTTGGAATTTCCTGATTGATAAGAATGTCTTTTACAGGGGTGTCTGGGTGGCTCAGTTGGTTATGCATCTGCCTTCAGCTCAGGTCATGATATCAAGGTCCTGGGATGGAGCCCCATGTCAGGCTCTCTGCTCAGTGGGAAGTCTGTTTCTCCCTTGCCCTCTCACTCCTGTGTGCTTTCTCTTTCAAGTAAATAAATAAGATCTTAAAAAAAATTTGTATAGAGAAGCAAAATGATAGTAATATAAAATACTTCTTTAGTTAATTATTAATAAATAAATAAAGAATATTAAAGGAATGATTCTACAGGCAGGTATACATACTATGAATTATCAGGAAGAGTAAATATCAGATTATTATTTAATTATCCATTCAGAAGAGAGGATCACAATTGGGCAGTGGTCATAAATGGAATATTTATTCTACAAAACAATTGACTTTTGCAAAAAACATTTTTAATTCAAGTTTTAATAATTTTAAAATTGAAATATTTTGAGGATTGAAAATATTTAAGATAATTGAAATTTAAAGAACTGAAAATAGTGATTGAATAATATAATCAAGTATAATCAAGAAAAGAATGATCATTATGCTAAAAATTTAGAACAGGTAACTTTTCTGAATGCAAAGAAAGAGAAAGTAGAGAAATAAGAAACAAAAGTTGTGCCATAACAAATGGATCATTAATCCTAATATCCATACAGTGTGCTATCCAAGGAAAGAATGGTTGGAAAAAGAAATCAGATGAAATTATAGAAAAAATCTTCTTTGTGGTCAATAAGACTTTATTGATTGAGTGTGAATAAAGATAAAAAAAAAGAAATGAATTAAATACCTAGCAGTACACTTAAGAATAATATAAATAAATAGAAAAATTTGAAACACTTCCCAAGAATAATTATGTCTCAACGTACAAACATATAAAAATAGACACTTCATTGGAAGTTTTAGGTATAAGATAAAATTACCCCAGGGAAATTATTTCTAGTAGAGATTTATGCATCTGGGAAAGGAATCGTTCAATTGTGATTCAAAAAATCAATACAACTTAAGAAATTAAAGGACTCAAAAAGTTTAGCTTTTATTATAACTGAAAAATTATTAAATGGTATGCAAGAAAAAGAAAAGTGTTTTAATCCAAGACAGAAAAATATCTTAGGGTTACAGGAGGAGGATAATGACAGATGAGTAACACTTATTCTTAATTCTGAAGTGGTATTGACAATAAAAAGAAAAATAATTACCATCTCAAAATAAAACTCTAGATAGTAGTATCTTATAAAATGGTCCAAAACAAGAGGAAGAGGGGAAAAATCATAGTGACATGCCCTAATGGGAATAAGTGTCTAGGTATCATCAATTCCTAGGTAATACAATAAAAAACCAGAATTAAATATCTGTGCTAAAGTATTAAGGATAATACACAAAAATAAAAATGTATTTGACATTACTGACCTATACTCTTCAAGTAATTGAGATGGTATATTTTGTTATATATATATTTTTGTAAAATTATAAAAAATAAAATGAAGTATAAACAAAGCAAAAATAAAAATATTGAGTGTAACCACAAATAATACAAAACCATGTAAATTTCTGAGAAGTCATATGAAAAATATGCAAGACCTATTCACATAAACATAACTTCTTTCTGAAGTATATCGTGAGATTCTATGTCAAAAAAATAGTGTGGCATAAACACAAAGACTAACAAAAAAGTAGGGAAAATATTTGCCACACATATAACAAACACATTGTTAATATACATACAAGTAATAACAATAATGCCCAATTCTAGGACATACTGTAAATAGACAAAGATATTTGTACAGAAATGCATTTTGTGTCACAGCTAATAGTTGATTTAAAAAGAGACAACAGAAATTTGTAATAAAAATTGTAGGACCATATGATCAGGTCAAAGTGGTCATTTTTTACAACAGTGAAAAATATTTTTTTAGAAATCACAATCAAAGTTTCAACTATTAGGACTAATTTCAAATTATGATGGAATGCTCCAAAAAGAAATGTCACTTAGTTCCCAAATGATGATGCAAATTTATAATTATTGAGATAAAAAGTTTTTTTAAAATTATCAAAGTAATTTGAAAAACAGCATGTAAAGAATGTGTTGTATTTGAAAATATAACAATGTGAATATATTTACATAGGAAATTTCTGGAAGTGTGTAATCTGAGCTATTAAAGGTAATTATTATATTTAAGTTAATTTGTCTATTTTTGTTGTCTTAATTTTGGTTTATAATAAGTAATAATTGCTTAAGGTAATAATATGTCACAGAGGAAGAAAAGGGATAACTTGTTCTGTCAGCAGCTATAGAAGCTATAGATGTTATTGAGCAAAAGGAATAAATGGTAGGCTTGTTCTTTTTAATTTGGTTTTTACTTTGTGTAAAAATCCTGTGTTGAATGTCTTTGTGGAGTCTTCAGTTCTCTGAGGACTCTGTCCCCAGTCTGCATGTTTTAGGATCTTTGCCAAAAGATTACACAAAGGATTCATTAATAACTTTGGAACCTAATTCACCTAGGATTTGTATATATTCACTTGGTTTCATGTTTGGCACATAAAACAAACATCAATCTTGTTATCGTAAAACATTCTCATTTTGTCTAGGAAGGGCCAAATTTCAGGTCTCTCTGAACCAGAGAGAGTTCCTAGTTTATTCCCCCAGATTTTGGAGTAGCAATTCTCTTTCAAAATAAGACAAATACTTTGGAGGAAAATCTTGGCCATATGTTAGAAATGAAGTGATCATATATATCAATGTCATCCCAGAGCTGTTTGTGAGGTGAGTGTGGGTCCATGAGTTAGAGTGACCAGAAGTCCACATATAAGCCCATGTACATATACTCTTCCTCACTTTTCTAATCCTCAGGATGCTCAGGATGAAGTAATCAACTGAAACCATTATGTCTGTGGTTTTTGAGAGGCTTAGAAAATCATTCTCTTTTAGAAACAGTTTCCTATGTCTTGCCAAAATTAGTGAATAGTCAAATGAATTATCGTTAAAAGAAACAACATTGAAGATATTGATAAAGCTGTGCTTGTGTATCACTGAGTTATCAGGTCATCTAAAAATATGTGAAATAAAGGACTTCCAGAAGCATCCCTGAATTGGAAATTATCTGCTGATATAATTAAGATTACCTCTCACTCTTTAAAATGTTCAGTTGTCTAAAAGACCTAAGAAGTAAATGGATATGTGTTAATGAGAGTGCCAGTTCATTTTTTCCTTTCTTTTTTTATTATGTTCAGTTACCTAACATATAATACACCATTAGTTTTTTATGTAGTGTTCAACAATTCATTAGTTTTGAATAACATCAAGTGCTCATCACGACATGTGCATTTTTCAAGATATTTAGGAGCAAGGACATTGGCTAGTTTCCAGAGTTGTATAAGCATCAATTAGATGTCTCAAGACTGAAGAAAAGAGAGGTAGGTGGGTTGTATGTGTAATGTTTTTCTATGTCTGGAGTCTAATATTCTTTTTTTTTTTTTAAAGATTTTATTTATTTATTTGACAGAGAGAGATCACAAGTAGGCAGAGAGGCAGGCAGAGAGAGAGGGGGAAGCAGGCTCCCTGCTGAGCAGAGAGCCCAATGCGGGGCTCGATCCCAGCACCCTGAGACCATGACCCAAGCCAAAGGCAGAGGGCTAACCCACTGAGCCACCCAGGTGCTCCTGGAGTCTAATATTCTATTTAATATTTTAGTTACTTAATCTACTGTTAAAATTTATTTAATTTATTGTTACTTATGTGGTATCACATTCTTAGACATGTCCCCAGCTCATTGTAAAACATTACACGACTCCTCCATCTCTTTAATGGAGCCTGTAAATACTGGGAGATTTACTCTGGGAAATGGGCAGATGGTGAGTATAGAGTATTTCCCACTTTTGGAGGAAAAGAATATTTTAAAGCAATCAAATGAAACTTTCACGTAGTTACTTGGCATTTCTAAAAGAAATTATGGTTTTTAAAAATTTATTGATGGCTTTGAATGAGCATTGGAGAGTGAAATCATTTCAGCTGACGTTTGTGGAGTTAATTGGTATTGTCTGAGGAACAATTCCAGAGCAGCTATTGGTCCAAATCCAGAATTTAAGAGTCTTTAATCTCTGGTTTCAGTATGTTTCTGATAGGTGGATTGAGGAAGCATGAATGGAAACCATAAAAGGAAAACTATTTCTGTGTCAGACATAGTGATAACAACTTTTGCCTTTATATAAGGTACATATGGGCTGACAGGTTATAGTATGATTTAAGAGTCACTCAGAATATTTCCTCCATGAAATATAAAAGCCAACAAATTAGAGTCAGGGATATGGAAAAAGTAAGAGGTGTAGATTAGTTTTTTTTTTATTAATCATTTTTTAAAATTTATTTTCAGCATAACAGTATTCATTGTTTTTGTACCACACCCAGTGCTCCATGCAATCCGTGTCCTCTCTAATACCCACCGCCTGGTTCCCCCATCCTCCCAACCCCCACCTCTTCAAACCCTTCAGATTGTTTTTCAGAGTCCATAGTCTCTCATTGTTCACCTCCCCTTCCAATTTCCCCCAACTGCCTAACTCCCCATGTCCTCCATGCTACTTGTTATGCTCTACAAATAAGTGAAACCATATGATAATTGACTCTCTCTGCTTGACTTATTTCACTCAGCATAATCTCTTCCAGTCCCATCCATGTTGCTACAAAAGTTGGGTATTCATCCTTTCTGATGGAGGCATAATAATCCATTGTGTATATGGACCACATCTTCCTTATCCATTCGTCCGTTGAAGGGCATCTTGGTTCTTTCCACAGTTTGGCGACCATGGCCATTGCTGCTATAAACATTGGGGTACAGATGGCCCTTCTTTTCACTCCATCTGTATCTTTGGGGTAAATACCCAGTAGTGCAATTGCAGGGTCATAGGGAAGCTCTATTTTTAATTTCTTGAGGAATCTCCACACTGTTCTCCAAAGAGGCTGCACCAACTTGCATTCCCACCAACAGTGGAAGAGGGTTCCCCTTTCTCCACATCCCCTCCAACACATGTTGTTTCCTGTCTTGTTAATTTTGGCCATTCTAACTGGTGTAAGGTGATATCTCAATGTGGCTTTAATTTGAATCTCCCTGATGGCTAGTGATGATGAACATTTTTTCATGTGTCTGATAGCCATTTGTATGTCTTCATTGGAGAAGTGTCTGTTCATATCTCCTGCCCATTTTTTTGATATGATTATCTGTTTTGTGTGTGTTGAGTTTGAGGAGTTCTTTATAGATCCTGGATATCAACCTTTTGTCTGTACTGTCATTTGCAAATATCTTCTCCCATTCCGTGGGTTGTCTCTTTGTTTTCTTGACTGTTTCCTTTGCTGTGCAGAAGCTTTTGATTTTGATGAAGTCCCAAAAGTTTATTTTGGCTTTTGTTTCCTTCATCAAATCTATCTATGAAAAACCCACAGCAAATATCATCCTCAATGGGATAAAGCTTGCAGCCTTCCCGTTGAGATCAGGAACATGACAAGGATGCCCACTTTCACCACTCTTGTTCAACATAGTATTAGAAGTCCTAGCAACAGCAATCAGACAACAAGGAGAAAAAAAAAGGTATCCAAATTGGCAATGAAGAAGTCAAACTCTCTCTCTTCACAGATGACATGATTCTTTTTATGGAAAGCCTAAAAGACTCCATCCCCAAACTACTAAAACTCATACAGCAATTCAGTAACGTGGCAGGATACAAAGTCAATGTACAGAAATCAGTGGCTTTCTTATACACTAACAATGAAAATACAGAAAGGGAAATTAGAGAATCGATTCCATTTACCAAAGCACCAAGATCCATAAGATACCTGGGAATAAACCTAACCCAAGAGGCAAAAGATCTGTACTTGAGGAACTACAAAACACTCATGAAAGAAATTGAAGAAGACACAAAAAGATGGAAGACCATTCCATGCTCTTGGATCGGAAGAATAAACATTGTTAAAATGTCTATACTGCCTAGAGCAATCTATACTTTTAATGCCATTCTAATCAAAATTCCACTGGTATTCTTCAAAGAGCTGGAGCAAATAATCCAAAAATTTGTATGGAACCAGAAGAGACCCCGAATCACTAAGGAAATGTTGAAAAACTAAAATAAAACTGGGGGCATCACGTTACCTGATTTCAAGCTTTACTACAAAGCTGTGATCACCAAGACAGCATGGTACTGGCATAAAAACAGACACATAGACCAGTGGAACAGAGTAGAGAGACCAGATATGGACCCTCAACTCTATGGTCAGTTAATCTTCGACAAAATAGCAAAAAATAGACAGTGGAAAAAAGACAGTCTCTTCAATAAATGGTGCTGGGAAAACTGGGCAGCTATATGTAGAAGAATGAAACTCGACCATTCTCTTACAGTGGACACAAAGATAAACTCAAAATGGATAAAAGACCTCAACGTGAGACAGGAATCCATTAGAATCCTAGAGGAGAACATAGGCAGTAATCTCTTTGATATCAGCCACAGCAACTTCTTTCAAGATATGTAGATTAGTTTTAATACTGAATCAACATAGTAAACAATATAACTTCATCTAGGTCTGAGGGCAAAAAAAAAATACTGTCTTGAATTAACTCTATACCTCAGACTCTTTCAGCTTTGTGGTTATTACATTAAACAACATAAAAATCCCATTTCCAACAATTTTTTTTACATCATCTGTTAGGTATAGGATATAACAAAACACATAGAAGAGTCCTAATGTGGTCTGTCCTAATTTGGGAAGACTCCTTTAAACATCTAAGCAGAAAACAGGAAGGAGTCAATAAGAGCCAGGTACAAAATCAGCAAGCAGATGGAGTAATTAAGAGGGGAAAACCACAGATGAATAGAAGACAATTTTTTCCAGACAGGTAGTCCATGTAAGATGACCACCGCATACTTGTCTCTTGCTATGCTGTATTTTTAGAGTCACTCTTCATAACTCTATGCAACCAACCCAACCAACTTCCAGTTGTTAGAGTCAGGGAAATAGCAAAATTATGTAAAGGTACTGACAATGTCAATAGAATTTCAATAGGGCTAGGGGTGCTTGGATGGCTCCCTTAGTTCCACATCTGCATCTGAATCTTGATTTAGGCTCAGGTCACAATCTCAGTATCAGAAGGTCAAGCCCCCAAGGGCTCTGTGCTCAGCAGGGAGTCTGCTTGAAATTCTTTCTCTCCTTCTGCCCCTCTCCCGGCTTGTGCACACGTGCTCTCTCTTAAATAAATGAATAAATAAAATCTTTAAAAAAAGGAATTTCAAGCTAGGGCTAACTTAGGAAATAATAAAGCTTGTTATCAGTGAGTACCAGGCAATAAATATTGGGTTTGGTTTTAGTACTGTAAACAAGAAGGAATGTGAGAATCAATAGAGATGCAGAAGATGGGGCAATCCATTTTAAATAAATTCATTTAGAGGGAATGTAAAATTGCCAGGGGCATATGTTTAACATTCAAAGAAATCTTATCCAAAATGCACATTTTGAAATATCAAAATTTTATGTGCTAAATTGAAGTCATGGGATTTAAGCAGTTCCCAGGAAAACACATAGAGAAGAAGGGAAGAGGATTTAGGGGTGAAGTGTGAGAAATATCAGTGGAATAAAAGTGAGTAGGGGAAGAGATAATTTTATATAATTTTATAATTTTAAAGGAGAAAACAGAAGGGCAAAACAAAAACCAGATTGTGGATTTTGTGCAAACAATGTGTCAAGAAGATTATAAAAAGAAAGGAGTGATTGATTGACAAAAAAATGCAAATAAAATGACTACACTTCACTGATACTTAAAGAAATAACAGGTAAACTTGCCAAGAATAGTTTCAGTGGAGTGCTGTGTTCAGAAACCGTATCATAAGCAGCTAAGGATAGAAGTCAGATTGGTGAATGCACTTAATACTCACAGAGCTGATGATAACATCAGTGACTTAATAAGAAGTTGTCTAAATGTGTCAGTCAGACAAATATCAGACTGCATTACAAAACATTAAGGTTAATATTCTTCAGTTGTGTATAGAACATTTTCTCACTTATTAGTGAATTTGGTGTGTACTAAAATGGTTGCTGTTCTGCACCAAAGTGGGCAATCAGTACAAATCAGATAAAGGCAATAACAATGTGAGAAAGTCATGGGAAAGATGTAGGAAGGGATTTTTTATATGTAAGATGTCTTTTGCAGTATAGGTTGTTCATGGCGGTGGAATAGTGACCTCAGTTGCTTTGGTAGATGGATATAGAAACACCTTGTGCCATAACCACTCCTCATGTGCTTCCAATTTCTCCAGGAAAAAAAGCTTCAAGCAGATAATGAAACTGAGTAAAATTTCAGTTAGTGATAAGAGAAATATTCTTAGAAAAAAAGGACACCCTAAAATTTATGATTTCATTGCCCCAAGGGGTGGGAGTGTGTCATGAATAAATCTATTCCAAAGTGTAAAGTACAAGGATAATGTACCCTTAAAAATCATAAATAATTATGTTTTACTTGGACTATATTACTTAACAATCCCTAAAAAAATATTTTTTTCAAATACAGTCATGATCATTTAGTAGAATATAAAGTAAATTGGGTGATATTTACATTTATTTTTCATAAGTTAGAATAGAAAGCATCAGAGAGCAAGGTGGATAAGTATTTTATTTTTTGGAAAGTTTTTGTTTCACTAATATGCAAGTGTGCATTTGTGTGTATATTTGTGTGTGTGTGTGTTTGTGTATATGTGTGTGCATGTACATTAGACTGCAATATAAAATGTATATCTTGCCATATATTGTGGTCAAAACATCTGAAAGCTAAGTTTCAAACTTATCAGATGACATGTCAGCAGAGCTGAGAGCATGAATTATTAAGAAATATTCATTATCAAGGAAAACAAAATATATGTAAAATGCATTGCTAGGATTTTCTAAGCAAATCCATTGTAACACACTTTTTTCCACCTTCTTCTCAGATCTTGAGTCCCTCAGTTTTATATGCAAATTGGGCAGAAGTCAGGACCCAGGAATGAGAAACCATACGTCACTAACCAGTTTCATCCTTCTGGGATTGACAGATGACCCTCAACTACAGATTCTGATTTTTATATTTCTACTTATTACCTACATGTTGAGTATAACTGGAAACCTGACCATCACCATTCTCATATTAATGGATTCTCACCTTAAAACTGCAATGTACTTTTTTCTCCAAAATTTTTCCTTCTTAGAAATTTCATTCACTTCTGCCTGTATTCCTAGATTCTTGTACAGTTTAGCAACAGGTGATAGGACTATTACCTATAATGCTTGTGCATGCCAACTTTTTTTTACATATCTTTTTGGAGTAACAGAATTTTTTCTCCTTGCTGCCATGTCCTTTGACCGATACATAGCCATTTGCAAACCCCTGTATTACATGATTATCATGAACCACACGGTCTGCAAAAGGCTAATCTTCTGCTGTTGGATGACTACTTTGTTGGTCATACTCCCACCACTTAGCTTAGGACTGGACCTGGATTTCTGTGACTCTAATGCCATTGACCACTTTGCCTGTGATGCTAATCCTATCCTGAAGATCTCATGCTCAGATACATGGTTCATTGAGCAGATGATTATTGTGTGCTCTGTGTTAATCTTCATTATGACTCTTGTGTGTGTGATTTTGTCCTACCTGTATATCATCAGAACAATTCTAAGATTCCCCTCTGCCCAGCAAAGGACTAAAGCTTTTTCTACCTGTTCTTCCCACATGATTGTAGTTTCTATCACCTATGGAAGCTGTATCTTTGTCTATATCAAACCTTCGGCAAAAGATGAAATGGCCATTAATAAGGGCATATTTATGCTCACTACTTCCATTTCACCCATGTTAAATCCATTTATTTATACTCTGAGGAACAAACAAGTGAAACAAGCCTTTAATGACTTAGTCAAAAGATTTATATTGCTCTCAAAGAACTAGAGGAATGTTGATCCCTAAGCATGTTTTCTTTAGTTTTTATCCTATTTTGTCTTGATGTAGATTTGGGTTTCCATTCAGTACTGCCGCTGATCAAGTCACCCTTTACATCTCCTTATAAGTCAACTTTTTTGAGAATGATAATCTTTATTAAGAAAAAAATGAGAATAGTTGTTTCAGGAAATCTAAGCGTGACTTCACTCTCAAACTTCCCTACCAATGCTGAAAGGATTGGGAAAATAGTCATAAAATATTGGTGCAATAGTGTACATTATTCCTCCACAAAAAACATACTCTAGAAGAGAAATAATGTTAAAAAGAATCAATGCTTTTTCTAAGTGTATCAGCAAAAAAAAATTTCAAAACTCAAAATGAATTTTAAAACAAGGAATAAGCATAAAGATTTAAAATTTCAAAAAAGCATTTACTGATAAAGCTTTAAAACCCCAAGATTCACATATTTTATTGAATGAATCCAATCCAATATCAGAGTTATTTAAAAATTGCCAAAACAGTCATGAATTAAATTAAGATGAAGAGAGAAATGCACTGGTACTCCTTGTTAAAGAATTAAAGCTGACATTGAAACTACATAAAACATATTGATACTGATGTACTAAATGAAATGTTAAATCTTGAATGTAAGTATTTAAATTAAGCAAGCAGATGGCAGGAGGTGGAAGAGAACTAATTGGGCTAGAAAAGTGATAAGTAAATAACCAGCAAGCCAAATATACTAGGAATAGAGAAAAGAGAAACAGACTATAATGTGAATATTAATATCAATGAAATGATTTGCTTTTAAAAAATGAAATCTTTAGATATTTCTAGAGTCCAAAATATATACCTAATGATAACTACAATGTGAATATTAATATCAATGAAATGATTTGCTTTTAAAAAATGAAATCTTTAGATATTTCTAGAGTCCAAAATATATACCTAATGATAACTCTCAAAGAACGATCAGTATTTAATTACTCATACATTATTCATCAACTTCCACTTCTGCAGTTCAACATATTAAAACTTCCTTAGATACTTTTTCTTTTACTTCAGGCCATTGCTCATATTGCAGTGTCTATAAGCAGCAATTTCCTCCCCACCTCCCCGCCCCACCCTTTCAACTACCCAGTCCCCGGAGTCCTCCAGTTGAAATGCCATTTCCACAAGGAATCATTTGCTTACTTTGTCTTACTGTTCCATCAGCACCACTACACCACGCCTGTTCGGTCTTACCCATTAGATTCCTATCACCACTAAGTTCCTGCACTCAGAACTCTCATCAAACTACAATGTCATCTTTACTTGTCTTTATTCTACTCTAAATGTTAAATGCATTAGAGAACGTCTCTCTGTATGCCAAATTCTAGAATGCTTTACTCCTGGCACGTGGACAAATATTAGTTAACAGATAATCTCCCAATACGGTGATTTGGTGCTTCTGACAATGCAAAAAGAGAATTTTTATGTGAAGATAAAAAAATACAAAGGTAACATTTGGCATGAATCTGTGAACAAAGGATGAAAGAAAGTCATGGCTATCCTGTTAAAATGTTTATTTTTAAATTTCTGAATGAAATAGAATGAAAGCCAAAATTTATTGAGAATTTATAATACTGATAAACCTCAAAATATCCCTACAACTTATATTTATTGTCATAATTTACACTGGAGAAGTGTAGACAAATCAAAGTTTAGAAAAATGAATTATTGCTAGCAAGTGATAGAACTAGCATTCAAAGGTAGTTTTATTGATTTCTGAAAGACTCTTTTTGTTCAAGTAAATGCATCTGCTTCTCCAGAGGCAGCAAGATGATTTCAAGGAATATCCCAAGAAATACCTTCCAATACTAAAATTGAGAAAGATGTACATCATAAATAATGTATAAAGATAAAAGTAACATGTGATACATTTTGTATATATACACATATACTTTATTAATACTGTTAGTAATAAATGATATTATTTTAATTGGATAATATACTATAAAGTGATCAGATTAAATTTAAAAAGTCAGATTACCAATATATAAAATGAATAACAAGTGAGAATGTGGAGAAAAAGTAAAAGCAAGAAAAGAGGGAAAAAGGAAAAATGGCCTTATAATCTGGGTCTTCAGCTTTGCTGGGGGAAAGCCTGGTTCTAGGGACTTTTCTTGGTGTTAATCATCTGTTCCATTACAGAACCTCTTACTGTGAGTCCATGAAGGGAACTCAAGGGCTCTACATGGGTATCTCAAGATCTTAGAGTGCTAAAAGAGAAATTCTCTAAGTTTACTCCCCATGTGGACCAAAAATGTTTAGCGGTCTTCCAAATTTCAACCAGGCAAAAGCATTTGGGCAGCAATCCTCACCCTATGGTTATGGTTTAACTTCAGATTTCTAAAATATTTAGCTTCTCTGATTTTTGGATTCTGCCATAACCTATGCTACTAATTCATCAGTTTAAATCTAGGAGATTTATGTACTTTGGTTAAGATTTAATCTTTGCTTTTTTCTCCATGTGGGAATTTCTTAGTCTACCTACAGCACTAAGATGGGGGAATAGAATTTAACTTGTGATTATCAAGTGCTCAGTGATCTCAAGTTTATATAACTGCTATCACACCATGATTTCTGACTTGTTTAACCAGAGGTAAAAAATCATTTTCAATACAAGTCTGGTTTATCTTCTGGGCTCAGAGCTTGGTCACATAGGTAAGTGGTATCCCATGATATTAGTTTTCAAGACCATAGTATTTAATCACACATTTCCATAATATGTGTCCAAACAAATTGAGAAATAAACACAGACATCAGATGAGTGTAAATATTTTTTCCATTCATGATAAAGGTAGATGAAGAATGTGGCTAAGATGAGTTTCCTTAAATTGGCTTGATGCGCCTGCTAAATTTGAACCTGAACTTTTCTGAAATCACTAGGTGAGGACATGCTACCCCAGTGAGCTAACTCAGTGGCAAATGGAGAAATAGGGCAGCATGCTTGCCTTATAAATAGCCAGTCATGAACAATGGTTTTTTTTTGAGATTACTTTTCAACTTTATTGAGGTATATTTAACATATAAAATTGTAAAATATTTAAAGTGTACATTGTGATTATATTACATACATGTACATTAAAAGAGGATTCTTCTCATCTTGTTAATTGAAACACCTATCACTTTAGATAATTACTTGTGTGTGTGAGAACATTTATATTCAACTCTCTAAGCAAAATTCAGTTATAAAGTGTTATCAACTATAGTCATCATGTTATACAATAGATCCTCAGACCTCTCCCTGATCCCTTCACCTCCCAGCCCCCCACAACCACTTTCTACTCTATTTTTAAATGAGTTTGATTTTCTTTTAGATTCCACATATAAGTGATACCATGAAGTATTTGTCTTTACTTATCTGACTTATAAATTTTTTATTTTTTTTAAAATTTTTTATTTCTTTTCAGCGTAACAGTATTCATTGTTTTTGCACCACACCCAGTGCTCCATGCAATCCGTGCCCTCTCTAATACCCACCACCTGGTTCCCCCAACCTCCCATCCCCGCCCCTTCAAAACGCTCAGGTTGTTTTTCAGAGTCCATAGTCTCTCATGTTTCATCTCCCCCTCCAATTTCCCTCAACTCCCTTCTCCTCTCCATCTCCCCTTGTCCTCCATGTTATTTGTTATGCTCCACAAATAAGTGAAACCATATGGCAATTGACTCTCTCTGCTTGACTTATTTCACTCAGCATAATCTCTTCCAGTCCCGTCCATGTTGCTACAAAAGTTGGGTATTCATCATTTCTGATGGAGGCATAATACTCCATAGTGTATATGGACCACATCTTCCTTATCCATTCGTCTGTTGAAGGGCATCTTGGTTCTTTCCACAGTTTGGCAACCGTGGCCATTGCTGCTATAAACGTTGGGGTACAGATGGGCCTTCTTTTCACTACATCTGTATCTTTGGGGTAAATACCCAGTAGTGCAATTGCAGGGTCATAGGGAAGCTCTATTTTTAATTTCTTGAGGAATCTCCACACTGTTCTCCAAAGAGGCTGCACCAACTTGCATTCCCACCAACAGTGGAAGAGGGTTCCCCTTTCTCCACATCCTCTCCAACACATGTTGTTTCCTGTCTTGCTAATTTTGGCCATTCTAAGTGGTGTAAGGTGATATCTCAATGTGGTTTTAATTTGAATCTCCCTGATGGCTAGTGATGATGAACATTTTTTCATGTCTGATAGCCATTTGTGTGTCTTCATTGGAGAAGTGTCTGTTCATATCTTCTGCCCATTTTTTGATATGCTTATCTGTTTTGTGTGTGTTGAGTTTGAGGAGTTCTTTATGGATCCTGGATATCAACCTTTTGTCTGTATCGTCATTTGCAAATATCTTCTCCCATTCCGTGGGTTGCCTCTTTGTTTTCTTGACTGTTTCCTTTGCTGTGCAGAAGCTTTTGATCTTGATGAAGTCCCAAAAGTTCATTTTTGCTTTTGTTTCTTTTGCCTTTGGAGAAATGTCTTGAAAGAAGTTGCCATGGCTGATATCGAAGAGGTTACTGCGAAGTTCTCCTCTAGGATTCTGGTGGATTCTTGCCTCACATTGAGGTCTTTTATCCATTTTGAGTTTATCTTTGTGTCCAGTGTAAGAGAATGGTCGAGTTTCATTCTTCTACATATAGCTGTCCAGTTTTCCCAGCACCATTTATTGAAAAGACTGTCTTTTTTCCACTGTATATTTTTTCCTGTTTTGTTGAAGATTATTTGCCCATAGAGTTGAGGGTCCATATCTGGGCTCTCTACTCTGTTCCACTGGTCTATGTGTCTGTTTTTATGCCAGTACCATGCTGTTTTGGTGATCACAGCTTTGTAGTAAAGCTTGAAATCAGGTAACATGATGTCCCCAGTTTTATTTTTGTTTTTCAACATTTCCTTAGCGTTTCAGGGTCTCTTCTGGTTCCATACAAATTTTAGGATTATTTGTTCCAGCTCTTTGAAAAATACCAGTGGAATTTTGATCGGAATGTCATTAAAAGTATAGATTGTTCTAGGCAGTATAGACATTTTAACAATGTTTATTCTTCTGATCCAAGAGCATGGAATGGTGTTTTATCTTTTTGTGTCTTCTTCAATTTCTTTCCTGGCTTATATTTTTTAGCGTAATACTCTCAAGGTCTATTCACAGTGTCAGACCTGGCATGATTTTTATCCCAGTCTCAACAAGCAGATAAATTTTGTAGAAAATGATCTACTAATCTAGGTACTTAAAACATTCTCAAATGGGAATTTTTAAGCATTCACAAAAGAAGACAAGATGAAATAATTAACAGAAATATGCCCATTGCCCAGGTTCCATAATTATCAACATTAAAATTATTTTTCTCTGTCATTTCCCCTACTCTTTTATGTTTTGACTGGCATTTCATCTTATACTGTTTCACCTATAAATTCATTGCATTTTACCCACAAGTTTGTCAGTAAGTATATCTAACTGATAAGAAAATTATCTTTGACCTACCATCACACCAATATCAATATCATCAATAAATCATAATAGATTCTCATATTCAGTATGTTTTCTTATTTCCTTTTCTCACATAAGTATGTCTTGTTTTGTGTTTCTTTTTTTCACAAGTAAGGTGTTTGAATCAAAATCCAGACAAACCCCACGCATTGTATATGGTTGTTATGTTACTTACGACTCTTTCTATTACAGTCCTTTCATTTTTTACCCCTTGAATTGATGGAGACATGAAATCATTTGTAGTGTATAATGTCCTTGATTACTCAAATGATTGCTTCCTGATGGTGTCACTTAACTTGTTTTTTCTTTACTCAATTACCTCTTATGTGCTAACTGTATTTAATTATTAATTAGATTTATTTTATTTTATTTTTTAAAAATTTTTATTATTTATTTATTTATTTTTTTAAATATATATTTTTTAAGATTTTATTTATTTATTTGACAGAGATCACAAGTAGGCAGAAAGGCAGGCAGCGAGAGAGGGGAGGAAGCAGGCTCCCTGCAGAGCAGAGAGCCCGATGTGGGGCTTGATCCCAGGACTCTGGGATCATGACCTGAGCCGAAGGCAGAGGCTTTAACCCACTGAGCCACCCAGGCGCCCCTATTAATTAGATTTAGATTCATATTTTTAACAAAAAGTTTACAGATGAGACTGTATGCTTTCTATTGTGTTACATTATGAGCTGTATAGTCTGCTTGACCTACTTTTAGTGATACTTAGACTGATCAGTGTGTCCATCTTGTCAGCCCAATATATCTATTATAAATATCACCATCAATATTTCACAAATGGTTTTTAGCACATACTAATGCATTGTCTAAATCCAATATTTCATTAAGAGGTCCAAACCATTGTACCTTTTGGTAGCTCAGCTGGTAGAATGGAGAACTGTAGGGTTAAAGAGGTTCAAACCACTGTTTTCTTTTTATTTTTGTGAATTCACAACTTTTTTGATAACTGTTTGATTACCTAAAGTACATTATACACAGGCAGACAGGATAAACATTTGGTTCCTCCCCTCCTCCATCAATGTTTTGGAGTAGTAATTTGATATCCTAGCAACTTTCACTGATGATTAATCAATTTCATTTTGTAATGTATACACTCATGGGTTTTTATATATCTGATATGTTTCCACACATTACAGCCACATTATTGTATCTTTATGCCCAAATTGTCTCATTTTAGACTAGCAGGTATGATCCAAATTGGTTCCTGTGTCCTCATATTTTTGTTTCTTTTCCTCCTGGCACAAAAAAGTGTTCTAGGCTTAGTTCATATGATTCCTACCACTAAGCTGGAAACAGGTCTTTCTCCAAGAAGTCCTGGTTCCTTTCAATGAGAAATAGTATTTAGAAACTACACCCTGCTGTCAGAATTGCTTACAATCTAACATGAATAATGGGACCCAATTAGTGCCAAAAATTTACATTACTTAATTCAACAGGTTTAGTTTCAGTCTTTAGAATGCACTCAGAAAATGTACTCTGTCTTCATATTTCTACCTGTTAATAATTGGCTCAATATAATAGATATATTTGCAAAACTTAGTAGCTGCTGTGTTTTTCATAAATTTTAAGAATATGCTCATTATTTAATAACTTATGTAAGGCTCAGACTGCTTTAGGTCTAAGTATTCTACTTCTATATATTGTTTATATATTTTTATATGCGGAACTAATCAACTATTTGACGGCAAATACACAGTGATCTTGGAATCAATACTAGATCTTAAATACTTCTTCATATCTTGTATTGTAATACTATCTCCACTATTACTGTATGTGGAAATGTTCATTTGACAGTCAAACATTCAGATTTTTGCTATAAAATACACATTTGTTCTAGACTTCTTAATTTAATTTTTAAAAGATTTTATTTATTTATTGACAGACGGAGATCAAAATTAAGCAGAGAGCCGGGGGGGCAGGAAGAAGGCTCCCCGCCGAGCAGAGAGCCAGACAGGGGCTCGATCCCAGGACTCTGAGATCATGATCTGAGCCAAAGGCAGAGGCTTAACCCACTGAGCCACCCTAGACTTCTTAATTTTAAACATGTGATGACTCAGGTCATCATATATGGTTTCATTTTTGTTCTATTAATAAAGCTAACTTTGTTAATAGCTTTGGATAACTAGTTTTTAATTAAATCATGTTTTCATCTAAGAAAAAACATGAATATAAGTATCTTCCTTTATTCTCATGATTATTTTAGTAATCAATCTTGAAATAATTTCAGGAAGTAACTAAGTATTTTCTCTATTTCTTTATAGAACAGCTAGGTATAAATACACTACAATTTAGATCTTTAATTTTGAATAGGCATTCTACAATATGTCAGATTTGTAGACTCTCAAAGGAAATATTTTGCACCTAATCTTTATTACTGACTAAAATATAGGGTATAATATGGAACATATTTTCAAACTCGGGTCATCATATATACTTTCACTTTTTTTCTACTAACAGAGCTAAATTTGTTAACCTCACATAATAAGTTTCCAAGAGAATAGGATCTAAGAAATATTTTTCCCTACTCTCAGATATTCCTATAGACCAATTCAAAGTTCCAAAGAACCATATGGATGATTATACTATAAAGGAAATAATAACAATTTAAATGCAAGTATTAATATATTTTATATAAGCTAATTTTCAACTAAATTTTAGAGGAAATATGGTCTTTTTCAGATACTCTGAATTTGACCTCTGACATTCATTTAATTTTTCCTTCAATAAGTTATAAACATCAGTCTCTATCTTAGGGAATTTGCATTAATGTTTCCAAATTTTCATTTTCACATTTCTTTTGTTCAAAGTATAGTGATACTTTACATTAAAATCAACTTGGTGCAAGAAGAAAAATTTCCTACTGACTCTGCTGACTTTTCTGAGAATTCATCCTGTATTACTATTATTACTAGTAACATCACCAAAGGCTTGGTTAACTGAAATAGAATATTAAAATGTAATTTAGCATTATATGAGAAAATGATTATTGCATTCAAATAAGAAATGTTTTAGATAGAGACAATAGATTTAATCAGGAAAATCCTGTGGAAAACGTAGAATATACTTTAAGCTTTGAAGTAAGACAATGAAATAATTTCTTACGTAGTAAATTCAATTCACTGGCATAAGTAGACATTATCTCTTTCAGGAATTCAAAATTTTAGAATTTTAATTAAAAAAGCATTTTCATTTAGGGTCATTTAGAATTTGATTATTTTTTCTCATTCATGACCCATACAAAGCTCAAAATTTATTCTTACCTTACTGAAAGAAAAGTGTTTTCTAGAAGAAATTATTATTTTATCTTACTTTGACTTACTTTATAATTTCTGCAATCTGCTCACATGTTAGAAATGACACTTATGTAATTCTTCATAACATAATGCTTCATATGTTCATTTTTTTCATAACATAATGCTTTATATTATATATATAATATATATATTCTATTCATAACATAATGCTATCTATTATTACTAAACTACTTTCTTGAATAAGTGATTTTATGATCTCTTTCAAATATTCATTTTTGTTCTAAAAATATGATTCTGACTATGAACATTCCATTTTCATACCAAGTTCTGGACAAGCATCTAACATGCAACCTCATACAGAACCTCATTGAAAACATTTGTTTCATACAATATGACCTGTGAAAAATATCACATTTAAAATTCCGCATTTCCGAAACCAAGAAAAGAACAGATTTGTGGAATAATTTGAAAATATGTACAAAGTAAAACAAAATAAAGCAAGATTAACAGGCCAACATTTTTGGGACACTTGTGCGAGGTCAGACAGTTAAGTGTCTGACTCTTGATTTTGCTCAGGTCATGATCTCAGGGTCCTGGGCTGGAGCCCTGTTTTGGGTGTTGGGCTGTGTACTCTCTGGACTTTCCCCTCTGCAGGGAGTCTGCTTGAGATTCTCTCTCCCTCTCTCTCTACCCCCATCCCCCCTGTTCTCTCTCTTGCAAATAAATAAATAAATCTTTTTTCTTTTCTTTTTTAAAAAAGATTTTATTTATTTGAGAGAGAGTGAGCAAGTGAGAGAGAGAGAGAGAGAGAGCACACAAGCATGGGGAGAGGGAGAACCAACTTCCTGCTGAGCAGGGAGCCAGGTACAGGGCTTGATCCCAGAACCCTGAGATCATGACCTGAGCAAAAGGCAGCCACTTAATAACTGAACCACCAGGGTGCCCCAATAAATAAATCTTTTTAAAAAAATAAAAGGGCAAGATTTTATTCATTTTACCCCTTCATACTTTTTAGAATTTTCTCTTTTGTTTGAAGCAAATAAAACTTTTTGAACCCTGTCCTTAAAGGCCTGTTTCACTTGATGGTTCCTTAGTGTATAAATGAAGGGATTCAATAAGGGGGCAACTGAGGTATTGAACACAGCTACTCCTTTGCTTAAAGTCACTCTGTCATTTGCTGATGGTTTTATATACATGAAGATGCAGCTACCATAAGAGATGGAAACTACAATCATGTGGGAAGAACAGGTAGAAAAGGCTTTAGTCCTTTGCTGAGCAGAAGGGAATTTGAGAATTGTCTTGATAATGTAGCCATAGAAAAGAAGCACTAACATCAACGTGACCATTAGTGTCAGCACAGCCAATAAAAAGGACATTAGCTCTAGGAAATGTGTATCTGAACAAGAGATCTGCAGGATGGGAGAAGAATCACAAATAAAATGATCAATGACATTGGAAGCACAGAATTCCAGCTTGAGTCCCAAGATGATTGGAGGAAAAGATGATTAGGAATCCAGTTACCCAAGAGCTGAGTACAAGTTGGTAGCAAACTTTGTTGCTCATGATGGTGGTATAGTGGAGAGGTCTACATATAGCCACATAACGGTCATAGGACATTGCCGCCAGAAGATAAAATTCAGTTACTCCCCAAAAGATAAAAAAACAACAACTGAGTCATACAACTTATATAGGAAATAGTTCTGTCCTTTGTCACAAGGCTCACCAGGAACCGTGGAATACAAACAGTTGTGAACTGTTGTGAGATTTCTAAAAAGGAGAAATTCCTTAGGAAGAAATACATAGGTGTCTTCAGGTGGGAATCCAGCAGAGTGAGAATGATGATGGTTAAGTTTCCTGTTACACTCAACAAGTAGGTAAAAAATAGAAAGAGGAAAAATACAACCTGCAATTCAGGGTCATCTGTCAGACCCAAAAGAATAAACTCTGTCTGCATTGAATGATTCCTCATTTTTCTCTTACGGGTTTTAACAAAGCTAGATAAAAAGAGTTTAAAGAAATGGTCAAGATTATTTGCTAGAGTCAATTAAAAAACAAACAAAGAAGGAGAGAAGCTAACATTCATTCATCTCCAGCAACACACCATGCACTGTATTTGAATATTTACATAAATTTTCTTATTAATATCTCCAACAACCTTCTTTGAACAGAGTATTATAATCCTTACTTCTTAGAGAAAGAAATTGAAGCTCGGATTAAAGAGTCTGTCTGGGGTGTATATCTAAATCCCAGTTTTCTAAAGTTGGTAAATCTTTAAATGACCAACACACAGCCCAGGTTGTGTATTCATTCAAATACCTTGGATAAGATCTAGGCATTTTTATTTCTACAAAGTTTACAGGTTCATAGCCAATTTAGTAGTATTGTGTTAGTAATCCAGAGTCATTTAAATACAACACCTTTGTTCTTTTTAAATTTTATCATACTGAATATCTGGTATAGTCTTGAGTACATGAATAGAGTTGAGAATATTCATGAATTCACTTAAATTCTATGGAAATTGTGTGTAAATAGGGCACACAATTTTTGTTAGAAAGAGCACAGGACATGACATGTTTAAGACTCATTATAATATATATTATTGCTTCATGAATGGCAGTAGTAAGAACGTAATTAAAAATCTATGCTAGGGAGGAGTCAAGATGGCGGAGAAGTAGCGGCTGAGACTACTTCAGGTTGCGGGAGATCAGCTAGATAGCTTATCTAAAGATTGCAAACACCTACAAATCCAACGGGAGATCGAAGAGAAGAAGAACAGCAATTCTAGAAACAGAAAATCAACCACTTGCTGAAAGGTAGGACTGGCGGAGAAGTGAATCCAAAATCACCACTGCTATTCAACATAGTACTAGAAGTCCTAGCCTCAGCAATCAGACAACAAAAAGAAATTAAAGGCATCCAAATCGGCAAAGAAGAAGTCAAACTATCACTCTTCGCAGATGATATGATACTATATGTGGAAAACCCAAAAGACTCCACTCCAAAACTGCTAGAACTTGTACAGGAATTCAGTAACATGTCAGGATATAAAATCAATGCACAGAAATCAGTCGCATTTCTCTACACCAACAATAAGACAGAAGAAAGAGAAATTAAGGAGTCCATCCCATTTACAATTGCACCCAAAACTATAAGATACCTAGGAATAAACCTAACCAAAGAGACTAAGAATAAACCTAACCAAAGAGACTATACACAGAAAACTATAAAGTACTCATGAAAGAAATGGAGGAAGACACAAAGAAATGGAAAAATGTTCCATGCTCCTGGATTGGAAGAATAAATATTGTGAAAATGTCTATGCTACCTAAAGCAATCTACACATTTAATGCAATTCCTATCAAAGTACCATCCATTTTTTTCAAAGAAATGGAACAAATAATCCTAAAATTTATATGGAACCAGAAAAGACCGCGAATAGCCAAAGGAATATTGAAAAAGAAAGCCAGAGTTGGTGGCATCCCAATTCCGGACTTCAAGCTCTATTACAAAGCTGTCATCATCAAGACAGCATGGTACTGGCACAAAAACAGACACATAGATCAATGGAACAGAATAGAGAGCCCAGAAATAGACCCTCAACTCTATGGTCAACTAATCTTCGACAAAGCAGGAAAGAATGTCCAATGGAAAAAAGACAGCCTCTTCAATAAATGGTGTTGGGAAAATTGGACAGCCACATGCAGAAAAATGAAATTGGATCATTTCCTTACACCACACACGAAAATAGACTCAAAATGGATGAAGGACCTCAATGTGAGAAAGGAATCCATCAACATCCTTGAGGAGAACACAGGCAGCAGCCTCTTCGACCTCAGCCGCAGCAACATCTTCCTAGGAACATCGCCAAAGGCAAGGGAAGCAAGGGCAAAAATGAACTATTGGGATTTTATCAAGATCAAAAGCTTTTGCACAGCAAAGGAAACAGTTAACAAAACCAAAAGACAACTGACAGAATGGGAGAAGATATTTGCAAACGACATATCAGATAAAGGGCTAGTGTCCAGAATCTATAAAGAACTTAGCAAACTTAACACCCAAAGAACAAATAATCCCATCAAGAAATGGGCAGAAGACATGAACAGACATTTCTGCAAAGAAGACATCCAGATGGCCAACAGACACATGAAAAAGTGCTCCATATCACTCGGCATCAGGGAAATACAAATCAAAACCACAATGAGATACCACCTCACACCAGTCAGAATGGCTAAAATTAACAAGTCAGGAAATGACAGATGCTGGCGAGGATGCGGAGAGAGGGGAACCCTCCTACATTGTTGGTGGGAATGCAAGCTGGTGCAACCACTCTGGAAAACAGCATGGAGGTTCCTCAAAATGTTGAAAATAGAACTACCCTATGACCCAGCAATTGCACTGCTGGGTATTTACCCTAAAGATACAAACGTAGTGATCCGAAGGGGCACGTGCACCCGAATGTTTATAGCAGCAATGTCTACAATAGCCAAACTATGGAAAGAACCTAGATGTCCATCAACAGACGAATGGATAAAGAAGATGTGGTATATATATACAATGGAATACTATGCAGCCATCAAAAGAAATGAAATCTTGCCATTTGCGACGACATGGATGGAACTAGAGGGTATCATGCTTAGCGAAATAAGTCAATCGGAGAAAGACAACTATCATATGATCTCCCTGATATGAGGGAGAGGAGATGCAACATGGGGGGTTAATGTGGTAGGAGAAGAGTAAATGAAACAAGTTGGGATTGGGAGGGAGACAAACCATAAGTGACTCTTAATCTCACAAAACAAACTGAGGGTTGCTGGGCAGAGGGGGGTTGGGGGGGGGAAAAAAAAAGAAAAAAAAAATCTATGCTAATTGGGTGTGAAGTCAGAAAATTGTAGATGGGTCTGAAAATCATAGAACATAGTCACAGCATCTTAGATTTAAAAGAGATTTTATAGATCATTTGTCCAATCTTGTACATAAAACTAAAATCCTCTCTACAAAATTAAGGAAGGTATCTACTTATCAGGTTTTACTTTTAAGATTGCAGTTATGATAATGGATAGCTTTTAAGTGTAAGAAAAACACTGGGTGTTGTACATAAGCAGTGAATCTTGAAACACTGCATCAAAAACTAATGATGTATTTTATGATGACTAACATAACACAATGAAAAGTAAATAAATATAAACAAAAGGAGAAATTGTCCTGTAAATTCAAAAAAACTCTTGCAAGCACAATTTAGGTAGTGGTTTTCAACACCCTAAAACATTTTAGAAATTAGCTGTATTGTTTGTAAGACCTATATCGAGAGTTGTCTACCTCCTCCTCCTTCTTCAGAATGTTTTGTAGATCTGTTGCATTATTTCCTTATGGAGTTTACCAGTAACATGATCTCTAAGAGCAAAAAACAAACACAAATAAGCAAAAACAAAGTAAACTTTTTTTCTTTGGAATCATTTTTACCTGTGAAACTTTGGACTGCTGGTAATAACTTTCCTTTTTTTTTTTTTTTAAAGATTTTATTTATTTATTTGACAGACAGAGATCACAAGTAGGGAGAGAGGCAGGCAGAGAGGAGGAAACAGGTTCCCTGCTGAGCAGAGCCCATGCAGGGCTGGATCCCAGGACCCCAGGATTATGACCTGAGCTGAAGGCAGAGGCTTTAACCCACTGAGCCACCCAGGTGAAAGAAATAACTTTTGTTCCTAATATGGAAGGCTGTCTTTTCAGCTGTCTTTTAAAATCTACCATATATCTAAAATTTTCACCATTTTATGTTTATTTCTTTTTTGCAGCTCTCATGTCAAAATTCATGCCTGGCCAGAAAAATTATGTATTGCTTCTTTAATAGTTTTCTCCTAGTTTGATTTAAAAAATAAAATTTGATCTAGTTCAGAGGGTTGTCTGAATATCATGGTGATTTCCAGAATCAAGTGAGAAAGTATTTAAAGTAGTTCATGGTATCTTCTGTCTAAAGCTGCTTTGTGTTTATTGGCTGATAAATGGACGTAATGTAGTCCTTATCACATTTATTGTCTTGTAATCACCATCTTCATAACTCCTATTTTTTATATTAATAAGTGGAAAAATTGCTCTCTAAGAAGGTATAATCAGACAAAAATAAGTTGATAAGTAAAATGTGACAAAATGATGACCATAGAGCGAAGATTTCTCTCTTTCTGGAGATCGTTTCATTAGTCTTTTTTTCTCAGTTTGTGCATTGCTATTTAAAGCTTATATAATTAATAAAAAAAATCAATGGACAGATTTAATAGCATTTTGTAAATAGATACTGTTTATACATTTTGTATTTCTATACCAAAAAAGATATAAAATGATTAACCAAAAAGAAAAAAAAAAGCTACTCATACATATCTGCTTTTGATTTCCAAAAAATTATCTTAATTTACAATTAAAAATAATAGATCCAACTCTAAAATGTTTACCTTAATTCCTGTATTTTCCCATATTTTCTTCTAGGATATGAAAAAAAAAGAGCTATTAATGGATTATGAATGTACTCAAAGCTTAGACAATATTATTTCAGTAGGAAATTGAAAGAAAAATAGCTTTTAAGTTGCAACTTAATGCAGAAAGATGGAATATATGCTGTGCTTTTGTAAATTTTCTGTGTCTACCTCACTCTTGTATGTAAGTTTGAACTTAGATCAGTTCTGGACTTGGGTAGTACTGTATTTAATATTATTTTAGACAAGATAAATTCTCTTGCCTTTGCTGTGAATATGTCCAAATTATATCATATCTATTATTAATACAAGTGAAAGTTATTTCTATATTCTTTACAATTGGAAATGGAAAAAATCCAGGAAAATATGATAAAAGTGTTCTTATATCCACCAGGTAGGGAAACAGTTCATTGTTAATTTTACATGCTAAAAATATGAGTGTTCTTATATCCTTTAATTAATTACATACCCAAGGGATTCTATTGAGAAGGGAAAAGAAGCAAAACAATACAAAGAAAACATTCCTCTGGGATTGATCAGAAGACACTAATGATATATGATAAAAATAACTTGTATAGCATATTATAATAGAATGTGAAGGGTCAATGTACCTAAGGAGAACTGAGGTTAAAGGAATCTGTGACAAAGCTAATGAGCAATTAATGGGTCATGGTCACATTCATTTTATTATTTAATAATTATTTTTAATATTTCAGATTAGAAGTATATAATCCCCTTAGATTTATCACATTTAACAAAATCTTTTATTCATAAAGTCCTTGTAAAAACAGTTGCAAAGTTACTCATTTTTACCATTTTACAAAAAATTTCCAGAGCATAGGGGCACCTGGGTAGCTCAGTTGGTTAAGCATCTGCCTTTGGCTCAGATCATGATCTTGGGGTCCTGTGATGGAGCCCCATGTCTGGCACCCTGCTCAGTGGGGACTCTGTTTCTCCCTCTGCCTCTGCTCTTCCTCCTGCTCTCTCTTTCTCGCTCAAATAAATTAATAAACTCTTTTAAAAAAATTTCCAGAGCATAGATAAAGAGGAAAAATACTTTTCTGGTTTTATGGAACCAGCATAACATTGACATTATTGTCTGTCAGGTTAAAGAAAATAAGTTAAACTTATAGACCAATCTTTCTTTGGCATATGAAAAATTAAAAAGCATTAACAAATTAAATCCAGTGATATATAAAATTGGTGCCACATTAAGACCAATTTGAATTAATTCCAGGTATGTGAGATTGATTGGTATTAGGAAACAAATTAATGATTCATTACAGAAATAGATGAAAATCATATGTTAATCTCAATAGATTAAAAGCAGTATTTGACAAAATTCAGTACTCACTTATCATAAAATTCTTGACAAACTTGGAGTAGAGGGAATTTCTTTAATTTGATGCAGAAAACTTAAAAAATAAAAGTAAACTCTTTAGGAGATACCGTATTTAGTGGTAAAATATTAAAAGCTATCCCTCTGAGACAAGAGAAAACTACTCTCATTATTAATAATTAACATTGTATCCATATTTTTGACCAGCTTAAAGAGGCCAAATAAAGAAAGAAGAAAGGAAAGTTAGGCTGATTGAAAAAGGAAAAATAATTTTTATTGATTATAGATAACAGGTTATGTATACAGGAAATCCAAATGGATCTACGGAAAACATTAAAATTAAACACTGACTTTAGCAAAATCACTCAGGTCACGTACAATATAAATTGTGGAGTGCCTGGGTGACTCATTCAGTTAAGCATCTGCCTTAGGCCCAGGTCATGATCACAGGGTCCTGGAATTAAGTCTTTTATGGAGTTCCTGGATCAGCAAGGAGTCTGTTTCTCCCTTTCCCTCTACCTCTACCCCTGCTTGTTCTCTCTTTCTCTCAAATAAATAAGTAAAATCTTTTAAATATATATATATATATTTCTTTTTTTTTTAAGTAGTAAGAAACAGTATATGGATTTATTATTGTTATTTTTTTTAAAATTTCTTTTCAGCATAACAGTATTCATTGTTTTTGAAACACACCCAGTGCTCCATGCAATACGTGCCCTCCCTAATACCCATCACCTGGTTCCCCCAACCTCCCACCCCCGCCCCTTCAAAACCCTCAGGTTGTTTTTCAGAGTCCATAGTCTCTCATGGTTCATCTCCCCCTCCAATTTCCCTCAGCTCCCTTCTCCTCTCCATCTCCCCATGTCCTCCATGTTATTTGTTATGTTCCATAAATAAGTGAAACCATATGATAATTGACTCTTTCTGCTTGACTTATTTCACTCAGCATAATCTCTTCCAGTCCATCCATGTTGCTACAAAAGTTGGGTATTCATCATTTCTGATGGAGGCATAATACTCCATAGTGTATATGGACCACATCTTCCTTATCCATTTGTCCATTGAAGGGCATCTTGGTTTCTTCCACAGTTTGGCGACCGTGGCCATTGCTGCTATAAACATTGGGGTACAGATGGGCCTTCTTTTCACTACCTCTGTATCTTTGGGGTAAATACCCAGTAGTGCAATTGCAGGGTCATAGGGAAGCTCTATTTTTAATTTCTTGAGGAATCTCCACACTGTTCTCCAAGGTGGCTGCGCCTTTCAAATATAAATTATATATTTATTCTTATAACAAAGAATCAGGAATAAAAATTAAATAAATTAAAATACTGATACTGTTATAGTGATATAAAAATATTCAATACCAAGGAAGAAAACTATTAAAATACGTGCAAAACTGCTGTCCTGGAAACAAAAACCACTCTATTATAAGAAACTAGAATGACTTAAATAAATGGAGGGCTAAAACAGAAATCAGGCATTTAAAACACTGTGAAAACACCAGTAGTTGATGAAACATGAAGGGCAACTCTTTTCCTTCTTATTATTCACATTCTTCCTGTGAAGAGAGAATGTTTATGCATAGATGGTATCCTCTCCACAGAAGATCATAGTCTGTCATTGCTACCTCACAACACACATGGTTCATTTGAGGAAAATGAAGCTGAAGAAAGCTGTATTTTGTAAATGGCAGATGTTTCTCATAATTCTTTTTTCTTTCTTTTTCTTTTTTTTTTTAAAGATTTTATTTATTTATTTGACAGAGAGAGAGAGAGAGAGTTCATAAGTAGGCAGAGAGGCAGACGGGGGGTTGGGACAGGCTCCCTGCTGAGCAGAGAGTCCAATGCGGCACTCAATCCCAGGACCCTGAGACCATGACCTGAGCCAAAAGCAGAGGCTTTAGCCCACTGAGCCACCCAGGTGCCCCCTTTCTTTTTTCTTTTTAAAGAATTTATTTATTTGAGAGAGCGAGAGAACGAGTGAGAGAGAGCACAAGCAGGGGTAGTAGTAGTGGGGGAAGGAAAAGCAGACTCCCCACTGAGCAGGGAGCCTGATGTGGGACTCCATCTCAGGACCCTGAGATCATGACCCCAGCCAAAGACAGCTGATTAGCCAACTGAGTCACCCAGGCACCCCTCTCATAACTCTTTCTGAGAATATTTGGAAAATTAAAGTTTACTGTTTTTCTTTGAGTTGAAAATTTAAAAGGATTATGGGTTGTACATGGCAGTTTGCTTGATAGCATCTGACTTTCAGACTTAAAAATAGTTGAATTCTTAATTATATGTTGTTTATAATAAAGGATACAAACATATTGAATACTACTGTATCTAAACTTTTTATCATTTAGGTTTCTTTTTTTCTAAATTTCAAACTATATCAAAGACCACCCAAACTGAATTTTTTAATCTAGCCCTTATGTATAAAATTAATATCCTACACCAAAGAGTTTTAACTATAATCTTGTAGAAGCCAATACTTGCAATGGTAAAACTGAGAATAAATAGAAGCATCCTTTGCTGAAAAAAAAAGTGGAGGGCTATCCCGTAGTCATGTATTAGAAAGTTCAATGTTATAAGAATGTCAGTTCTCTCTAAATTATCTATTGAGGCAATGCAATGCCATAAAACTGTAACATTCTTTTAAAGATAATATTTATTTATTTGAGAGAGAGTGAGAGAGAGAGAGAGCATGAGAGCAGAGAGGGTCAGAGGGAGAAGCAGACTCCCTGCTGAGCAGGAAGCCCAATCCAGGACTCAATCCCGAGATTCCAGGATCATGACCTGAGCTGAAGGCAGTGGCTTAACCATCTGAGCTACCCAGATGCCCTAAAACTGTAGCATTTTAATTTCAAAAAATTTCAAAAGCTGATTCTGAATTTAGATGGAAATGCAAAGGACAAAACATAGCTAGACAATCTTGAAGTACAACAAAGTTGGAAGGCTTACTGAAAATATCAATACTTATTATAAAGCTACAGTAATTAAGATGTTGTGTTATCGGTACAAGAAAAACTAAAAAATGAAATTGGCCAGCAAAATGAAATAAAAATTCTAGTAACAGATCCAGACTTATTTGATCACCTGAATTACAGCAAATTCACAGCAGGAAGGAGAAAGGAAAGATTCAATAAATAATGCCATGTCAAGTGGATATTCCTATGGAAAGAATGAATGAAATTTAGTCCCTACACTTTAATATATAGTGAAGGTTTACCATAGTGGTTGTACTGGTTTTCTCTCCAACTTCAGGTTATGAACCACATGGGCGAATAATGGTTAATTTTGCCTATTTTAGCCAGGCTTATATGCATAGATCAATGATGAATGAAAGGGATCTGATAGTTACCAATTTGTCTATCCTGATTTTTAGACACTCTGGATCCAGAGAAATGATTACTAGGTGGGATTGTAGATCTATTGGATCCACTGCAAAAGAATTAGATAGGATTCCATCACCTGGCTTTGAAACACACAAGCTTTATTTGTATTTGTGTCCTGTGGTGTCAGAGTCAGTTCCAATAGAAGCTGAAAGGTCAATTTTAACAGATGTTGAAAAAAATTTGGAAGTCCCTTTTTCACCAGGTCTAGAATTACTCTGATAAGTGACCAGACCTCTTCTTGGGGAAGGACTGACTGAAAAACTTCTGTCTGTATTTTTAAAAAAATGTTTTATTTGTTTATTTGACAGAGAGAGAGATCACAAATAGGCAGAGAGGCAGGCAGAGAGAGACAGGGGGAAGCAAGCTCCCTGCTGAGCAGAGAGCCCGATGTAGGGCTCGATCCCAGGACCCTGGGATCATGACCTGGGCTGAAGGCAGAGCCTTTAACCCACTGAGCCACCCAGGAACCCCTTCTGTCTGTATTTTTTCTGGCATTACAGCATCCTTCCACAAGAAGACATGGCCTCTCCTTCAAAGATGGGTTTGACAGTTGGAAACTGGCTCATGTATGTCAATTGGGTAAGAGGATTTCCACTGGGTTGGCTTCCCTCAACCTTCTTCTTGAAACTTCTTGATTATATAGCTCAAATAGTACTCTGTTTTGCTGCTCATCTCAGTCCTTTTCTGCTAGATATTGTCACAGACCTCTACAGGTCAGTGACTGTGTGTTTCCATTCCCAGGTAAATGAAAATTAGTCCACCTTGCCCTTAACTGTAAGTTGTTGCTGCCTGGTGTTTGATACTCTGAATCTTGTCATTGACAAATAGCAGCCAATCATTTTTTACAAAGAACAGTCATCATAAGGTTCCAGTGATGCTCTACTAGAATGTTGCTTCTTTGTTTTGTGAAGAGAATTTCCTTTGGTTTCTCACAGTTTATGTGTTCTCTGGTTTTAGTTGATAAATCTAATCCAGCATTCCTAAATTTTTGAGACTTTTGCATCATTTATAAACACTGTGTGAAGATGTTCTGGCATCTCTACTTCATTTATTGTAGGCTCCAATGTGTCCAAGCTTCAAGGAGTCAAACTAACAGTACATTAGGACTGGCTCCAGGTGTTTTTGCCAGGATGTCAAATTATGAGCCACTGAAGAGTGGCCCTATATCAGCAATCTCTCCCTTATTTAGCATTTTATTTAACCCTTACTCAAGTATAGTACCATCGTTGTCCATTCTTAGAACTGTTATCTTGATTCCTGCAATTACACATTAGCTATTTTGATGAATATTTTCCTTCTGTAGGAGGAAAGTACTTCTTCAGGAATGCCATGTTGAAACTTGATCCTAGACATTGTTATAGAAGCCATGAGGCGAGGGAAGATTTAAGGAAAATAAGTGCTGTCTTCCAGTGCATTTGGTTCAGATGAGGATTGTGTATTTTCCAAGTAGGAGGAGGCCATTATTTTCTAGTAAGGAAGAATGGACCACTTCAAATCAGAGAGTGCAGGAGAATCTGGGGGTTCAAGATTCTTAAGAACAGTTACTCTGATATCTTCATCCAACTGTGCAAACTGAGGACAAGGGTAAAACACATGCTTCAGAATTTTTCCACTTGGGGGTCAAGGGAGATTTATACATTAATTCATCTCAGTCATTGAATGAGTACTCCTCTTGAGGAGTTTTGGTTTCATACATTTCTAGCCTGCCCCAAAGATGGGCACAATAGAACTCTGTGTCCCTATGTCCCTTCTGGTAGTTGGAAGTCAGGAAGTCAGGCTGGTGCATGTCACAGCAGGAAGACTGAGATGGGGTGGGTATGAGATGGGATATGGATGGGGTACTGCAGCATCTCTTATGGGCCTCACCTAAAGTAAAAATCTTCTGAAAATGTATAGCTGTATGTTCAAGACAGATAATGTAAGCTACAATGAAACTCTGTACAGAAATTCCATTGGCTTTTAATTTATATCATTTGCATATTAATTTGAGCAGGAATGCAATTGCCTTCAAAGAGTTTATCTTGGAGAAATTTCTAAAATCTTTCCCAGAAACTATTGACTTATATTTTATTTGTATATTTTAAGGCTGGATGTGATGTGGTATTTTTGTCCCTCATAGAAAACTGTTAATATAACGTTAATTAAAGACATTTGCAAGAAATGACCTTACTAAGTAAGCGATGTGCTGGAGACAAGAAATATTTTTAGAAATTTAATTTGAATGGACTTGAGATTAGAAAGGAGTAAATGTTTTAGGAACTCAATGATACTTGCTTTGGGCAGCCAATCTCTTATTAAAACTTAAATCATCAACTTTAGTGTTTCTTTATTTCTTGGAAGATAAGGTAGTTGTTTTGATGGAGTCACTGAAGGCTTGTTTTACTTGCTTGTTTCTCGAAGTATAAATGAAGGAGTTCAACATAGGAGCGAGGGAAGTAGTTAGCATTATTATACCATTATTAATGGCCACTGATTCCTTTGCTGAAGGTTTGACATAGATGAAGATACAGGTGCCATAAGCGATATAAACTATAATCATATGGGAAGAACAGGTAGAAAAGACTTTTTTCCTTTTCTGGGCAGAAGGGAATCTTAAAATGTCTTGATTATGTATATGTAGGTAAGAACCACACAAAGAAGTGTTGTGATGAAAGTCAACAGAGCACAAACTATAATCATTTGCTCAATGACTCATGTGTCTGAGCATGAAATCTTCAGGAAGGGAGATACATCACAGAGAAAGCTATCAATGACATTTGAGACACAGAATTCCAGATTTTGGCTAGGCTAAATGGTGGGAGTATGATTAACAAGCCAGCTCTCCAACAACAAAGGATAAGTCTTTTACAGACTTTGTTGCTCATGATGGTGGTGTAATGCAGGGGTTTGCAGATGGCCACGTAGCGTTCATAGGATGTGGTATTCAGGAGAAAAAATTCCATTACTCCAAAAAGGTCTCTGAAAAATGCTTGAATGGCACAAGTACAGTAGGTGATAGTCTTGTCACTTGTTGCTAGATTATATAAGTACCTAGGAATACAAGCTGATGTGAATAAAACCTCTAAGAAGGAAAAATTTTGTAGGAAAATGTACATTGGTGTTTTAAGGTGAGAATCCACTAGTGTAAGTGAAATAATAGCCAGGTTCCCAGTTACACTTAATAAGTAAGTAAAAAATTGAAAAATTAAAAGTAAACCCTGAAGTTGTGGGTCATCTATTAGTCTCAGAAGACTGAATGTTGTTATTGTATGGTTTTTCATCTCTGACTTCTGATTTTTGTCCAATCTGAATGAAAAAGATAAGTTATTTTATTAGAATACAGGGATGTCAAAGTTTATTAGTGATAAACAATGACAAAGTCAAGGAGGTAACTGGCTCACATGAAACATTTTTTAATAATATTGTTAATATACCAGTGGACTTAGTTTGTAAATATCCTTCTTGAAATTTTTTTTTCAAGTTTTAATTTAAATTCTAGTTAGTTAACATATAGTGTAATATTAATTTCAGAAGTAGAATTTAGTGATTCATCATTTACATATAAAACCCAGTGCTCATCACAAGTGCCTCCTTATTATTCATCTCTCATTTAGCTCATTCCCCTGACTCACTGCCTCCTGCAATCCTCAGTTTGTTCTCTATAGTTAATAGTTACTTATGATTTCCCTCCCTCTCTTTTTTTTTCTTTCCCCTATGTTCATCTGTTTTTATTAAATTCCACATGAGTGAAATTATGTGGTATTTTTCTTTCTCTGACTGACTTATTTTGCTTACCATAATAAATGAAATTTCTTATAGACCAACTTACTTGGACCACAATCCAGTAATTTATGGATTCTCTGTCTCCATTGCATTTTCCCAAATTTATTTAAAAATTTTGGCTATATTCTGGATTGGTGTTATTGATAGTGCCTTGTGATGTCATCAGTGTTAAAATTTTCTTTTACTCCCATATAGTCTTCTCTATGTTTTTAAGTAATTAAAAACATTTGAGTATAGTTGACTCAGTAATCCCACTACTAGGTATTTACTCAAAGGAAATAAAAGCACTAATTCAAAAAGCTATATGCATGTCTATGTTTATTACAGCTTTATTTACAATAGCTAAGATATGGAAGCAATCTAAGTGTCCATTGATAGATGAATGGATAAAGAAAATGTAGTTTGTGTGTGCATGTAAATATATTTCTATGGAATATTACAACAACCATTCTTCTCTGTTTTGAAGCTAAAATCTTAAAGGTCACTCACTACCTGTATCATTTCTTTGCTTGTAGGTTGGTTCTTGATAAAACACATTTACATAACAAATAATTTGGACTGCTATAGCGACTCTCCAAAATCATTCATCAATTATAATTTAATGTTAAACCCCTATAACAAAATAATGGTCTTGTTGCATTGTGTATAAAGTATATATACACTTTGGGGAGTATATGCATCAAGTCCTCTGATTTTGAATAGAACCTATATGTAATAATTCTTATATCTGTATTTCCAGTAGTGATTTCTGAAATCCAGGTAAATGTAACCACATATACCTCATATTGAGCACATGCAAAGTTGGTTTCATGGACTCTGCATCCCTATCCTTTTCATCCAGTATGATTCTTCAAATAAAGCTAATTGGTTACAGTAATTGAACTCACACGGTATGCCAGGTGTTATGTAATAACTTCATAGGAAACACCTGTCTGGACCAACTGGGCCTTCAGTCCTTTCCCTTCTTCTACTTTATCTTTCTTTAACATTTCTTGAGGAACATTCACTTTGAGGACACCGATTGCTCTTTGATTCTCAGCCTACACATTATATCTTTTGGGAAGTCTTTAGAAACCTGGTGGCTGTGTTGGATCTCCCAGTCCCCATTTATGTGCCATTGCTAAACAACGCTTATTTCATTCATAGTACTTACCCTGAGAAGGCAAGTCTGTTGAGATTAGGAACTGTGGTTTTTGTTTGTTTGTTTTTTGTTTTTTCTTTAACTGGGGTAACCAAGGAAACCAGCACAGCCAAGGCATGTAGCCAATTCTTAACAAATGGTTATTAGTTGAATGCCAACATCAGCATTTTTCTCCAGACACATACAAAATTTCTTGTTTTCTATTTGGACTTCTTCTTGATATTGTTCTATCACTGAATTTACTTTTTTTTAATTAAATTTTTTTTTATAAACATATAATGTATTTTTATCCCCAGGGGTACAGGTCTGTGAATCGCCAGGGTTACACACTTCACAGCACTCACCATAGCACATACCCTCCCCAATGTCCATAACCCAACCACCCTGTCCTGCCACCTCCCCCCAGCAACCCTCAGTTTGTTTTGTGACATTAAGAGTCACTTATGCCATCTTGTTTCATTTATTCTTTTCCTACCCCCCAAACCCCTCATGTTGCATCTCCACTTCCTCATATCAGGGATATCATATGATAGTTGTCTTTCTCCGATTGACTTATTTCACTAAGCATAATACCCTCTAGTTCCATCCACATCGTTGCAAATGGCAAGATTTCATTTCTTTTGATGGCTCCATGGCATTCCATTGTGTATATATACCACATCTTCTTTATCCATTCATCTGTTGATGGACATCTAGGTTCTTTCCATAGTTTGGCTATTGTAGACATTGCTGCTATAAACATTTGGGTGCATGTGCCTCTTAGGATCACTACGTTTGTATCTTTAGGGTAAATACCCAGTAGTGCAATTGCTGGGTCATAGGGTAGCTCCATTTTCAACTTTTTGAGGAACCTCCATGCTGTTTTCCAGCGTGGTTGCACCAGCTTGCATTCCCACCAACAGTGTAGGAGGGTTCCCCTTTCTCCGCATCCTTGCCAGCATCTGTCATTTCCTGACTTGTTAATTTTAGCCATTCTGACTGGTGTGAGGTGGTATCTCATTGTGGTTTTATTTTGTATTTCCCTGATGCCAAGTGATGTGGAGCACTTTTTCATGTGTCTGTTGGCCATCTGGATGTCTTCTGTGCAAAAATGTCTATTCATGTCCTCTGACCATTCCTTGATTGGATTATTTGTTTTTTGGGTGTTCAGTTTGATAAGCTCTTTATAGATTTTGGATACTAGCCCTTTATCTGATACGTCATTTGCAAATATCTTCTCTCATTCTGTCAGTTGTCTTTTGGTTTTGTTAACTGTTTCCTTTGCTGTGCAAAAGCTTTTGACCTTGATGAAGTCCCAATAGTTCATTTTTGCCCTTGCTTCCCTTGCCTTTGGCGATGTTCCTAGGAAGAAGTTGCTGCAGCTGAGGTCAAGAGGTTGCTGTCTGTGTTCTCCTCAAGGATTTTGATGGATTCCTTTCTCACATTGAGGTCCTTCATCCATTTTGAATCTATTTTCATGTGTGGTGTAAGGAAATGGTCCAGTTTCATTTTCTGCATGTGGCTGTCCAATTTTCCCAACACCATGTGTTGAAGAGACTGTCTTTTTTCCATTGGACTTTCTTTCCTGCTTTGTCAAAGATTAGTTGACCATAGAGTTGAGGGTCTATTTCTGGGCTGTCTATTCTGTTCCACTGATCTATGTGTCTGTTTTTGTGCCAGTACCATGCTGTCTTGATGATGACTGCTTTGTAATAGAGCTTGAAGTCCGGAATTGGGATGCCACCAACTTTGGCTTTCTTTTTCATTATTCCTTTGGCTATTCGAGGTCTTTTCTGGTTCCATATAAATTTTAGGATTATTTGTTCCATTTCTTTGAAAAAAAAATGGATGGGATTTTGATAGGGATTGAATTAAATGTGTAGATTGGTTTAGGCCGCATAGACATTTTCACAATATTTATTCTTCCAATCCAGGAGCATGGAACATTTTTCCATTTCTGTGTGTCTTCCTCAATTTCTTTCGTGAGTACTTTATAGCTTTCTGAGTATAGATTCTTAGCCTCTTTGGTTAGGTTTATTCCTAGGTATCTTATGGTTTGGGGTGCAATTGTAAATGGGATTGACTCCTTAATTTCTCTTTCTTCTGTCTTGTTGTTGGTGTAGAGAAATGCAACTAATTTCTGTGCATTGATTTTATATCCTGACACTTTACTGAATTCCTGTACAAGTTCTAGCAGTTTTGGAGTGGAGCCTTTTGGATTTTCCACATATAGTATCATATCATCTGCGAAGAGTGATAGTTTGACTTCTTCTTTGCCGATATGGATGCCTTTAATTTCTTTTTGTCGTCTGATTGCTGAGGTTAGGACTTCTAGTACTATGTTGAACAGCAGTGGTGATAACGGACATCCTTGCCGTGTTCCTGACCTTAGCGGAAAAGTTTTCAGTTTTTCTCCATTGAGAATGATATTTGCGGTGGGTTTTTCATAGATGGCTTTGATGATATTGAGGTATTGCCTTCTATCCCTACACTTTGAAGAGTTTTGATCAGGAAGTGATGCTGTACTTTGTCAAATGCTTTTTCGGCATCTATTGAGAGTATCATTTGGTTCTTGTTCTTTCGTTTATTAATGTGTTGTATCACATCAATTGATTTGCGGATGTTGAACCAAACTTGCAGCCCTGGAATAAATCCCACTTCATCGTGGTGAATAATCTTTTTAATGTACTGTTGGATCCTATTGGCTAGTATTTTGGTGAGAATTTTTGCATCTGTGTTCATCAAGGATATTGGTCTGTAATTCTCTTTTTTTGATGAGATCCTTGTCTGGTTTTGGGATCAAGGTGATGCTGGCCTCATAAAATGAGTTTGGAAGTTTTCCTTCCATTTCTATTTTTTGGAATAGTTTCAAGAGAATAGGTATTAATTCTTCTTTAAATGTTTGGTAGAATTCCCCTGAGAAGCCATCTGGCCCTGGGCTTTTGTTTGTTTGGAGATTTTTGATGACTGTTTCAATCTCCTTACTGGTTATGGGTCTGTTCAGGTTTTCTATTTCTTCCTGGTTCAGTTGTGGTAGTTTACATGTCTCTAGGAATGCATCCATTTCTTCCAGATTGTCAAATTTGTTGGCGTAGAGTTGTTCATAATATGTTCTTATAATTGTTAGTATTTCTTTGGTGTTGCTTGTGATCTCTCCTCTTTCATTCATGATTTTATTTATTTGGGTCCTTTCTCTTTTCTTTTTTTAAATCTGGCCAGGGTTTTATCAATCTTATTAATTCTTTCAAGGAACCAGCTCCTAGTTCTGTTGATTTGTTCTATTGTTTTTTTTTTTTTTTGTTTCTATTTCATTGATTTCTGCTCTGATCTTTATGATTTCTCTTCTCCTGCTGGGTTTAGGCTTTCTTTGTTGTTCTTTCTCCAGCTCTTTTAGGTGTAGGGTAAGGTTGTGTATTTAGGACGTTTCTTGTTTCTTGTTTCTTGAGAAAGGCTTGTACCACTATATATTTTCCTCTCAGGACTGCCTTTGCTGTGTCCCACAGATTTTGAACCGTTGTGTTCCATTATCATTTGTTTCCATAAATTTTTTCAATTCTTCCTTAATTTCTTGGTTGACCCATTCATTCTTTACAAGGATGCTGTTTAGTCTCCATGTATTTGGGTTCTTTCCAAATTTCCTCTTGTGATTGAGTTCTAGCTTCAGAGCATTGTTGTCTGAAAATATGCAGGGAATGATCCCAATCTTTTGATACCAGTTGAGACCTGATTTATGAACCAGGATGTGATCGAGTCTGGAGACTGTTCCATGTGCACTAGAGAAGAATGTGTATTCTGTTGCTTTGGGATGAAATGTTCTGAATATATCTGTGATGTCCATCTGGTCCAGTGTGTCATTTAAGGCCTTTATTTCCTTGTTGTCTTTTGCTTGGGTGATCTGTCCATTTCAGTGAGGGGAGTGTTGAAGTCCCCTACTATTATTGTATTATTGTTGATGTGTTTCTTTGATTTTGTTATTAATTGGTTTATATAGTTGGCTGCTCCCACGTTAGGGGCATAGATATTTAAAATTGTTAGATCTTCTTGTTGGACAGATCCTTTGAGTATGATATACTTCCTCATCTCTTATTATAGTCTTTGGCTTAAAATCTAATTGATCTAAGGATTGCCACCGCAGCCTTCTTCTGATGTCCATTAGCATGGTAAATTGTTTTTCACCCCCTCACTTTAAATCTGGAGGTGTCTTTGGGTCTAAAATGAGATTCTTGTAGGCAGCATATTGATGGGTTTTGTTTTTTTATCCATTCTTATACCCTGTGTCTTTTGATGGGGCATTTAGTCCATTAATATTCAGTGTAACTATTGAGAGATATGAATTTAGTGCCATTGTATTGCCTGTAAGGTGACTGTTACTGTCTATTGTCTCTGTTCCTTTCTGATCTACTACTTTTAGGGTCTCTCTTTGCTTAGAGGACCCCTTTCAATATTTCCTGTAGAGCTCGTTTGGGGTTTGCAAATTCTTTCAGTTTTTGTTTGTCCTGGAAGCTTTTTATCTCTCCTACTATTTTCTATGATAGCCTAGCTGGATCTAGTATTCTTGGCTGCATGTTTTTCTCGTTTAGTGCTCTGAATATATCATGCCAGTTTTTTCTGGCCTGCCAGGTCTCTGTGGATGAGTCTGCTGCCAATCTAATATTTTTACCATTGTATGTTACAGACTTCTTTTCCCGGGCTGCTTTCAGGATTTTCTCTTTGTTGCTAAGACTTGTAAATTTTACTATTAGGTGATGGGGTGTGGACCTATTCTTACTGATTTTGAGGGGGGTTCTCTGCACGTCCTAGATTTTGATGCTTGTTTCCTTTGCCATATTGGGGAAATTCTCTGCAATAATTCTCTCCAATATACCTTCTGCTCCCTTCTCTCTTTCTTCTTCTTCTGGAATCCCAGTCATCCTAATGTTGTTTCTTCTTATGGTGTCACTTATATCTCGAATTCTCCCCTTGTGGTCCAGTATTTGTTTGTCTCTCTTTTGCTCAGCTTCTTTATTCTCTGTTATTTGTTCTTCCCTATCAGTAATTCTTTCTTCTGCCTCATTTATCTTAGCAGAAGAGCCTCCATTTTTGATTGCACCTCATTAATAGCTTTTTTGATTTCAACTTGGTTAGATTTTAGTTCTTTTATTTCTCCAGAAAGGACTTTTATTTCTTCAGAGAGGGTTTCTCTAATATCTTCCATGTCTTTTTCGAGCCCGGGTAGAACCTTGAGAATTTTCATTCTAAATTCTAGATCTGACATATTACCAATATTCGTACTGATTAGGTCCCTAGCTTTTAGTATTGGCTCTTGTTCTTTTTTTTTGTGGTGAGTTTTTCCGCTTTGTCATTTTGTCCAGATAAGAATATATGAAGGGGCAAATAAAATACTAAAAGTGTGGTAAATACCCCAGCAAAATGAGCTTTAGCCAAATCAGAGGAGACCCCAAATCATGGGGGGGGAGAAAGGGGATAAAAAGAAGTTCAGAAAGAAAAAATTTGAAAAAAAAAAAAAAAGAAAACAAATTTAAAAAAATATTAAAAAAAATACATATATTAGATTGGTGACTAGAACAGGGTCACCCACTTAATTGTGGGAGTATTTTGGTCTCTTAGAAGAAACTACCTCCCCAAATTTTAAAGAATGAAAAAAACATGTATAAGGGTAAACCCAATGAAGGGATGGAATATGCCTATAAAGATGAAAAAAAATTTTTTTTTAATTTCAAAAAAGGAGTTGATAAAGTAAGTTGGTTGGGAGAATAAAGAAAAAGAAAGTGCATAGATTTTGCTCGGGCTGGAGACTAAAACAAGCCTGGAGCTAGATATACAGCATATTTTGATCTATTAAGAGTACCCCAAATTTTTTAGAAGAAAAAACCCTATGTGTATACAAAAAATAAAGTTAGGTACAATGAAGGATAAAATATGACTATAATAATGAAGGTTCAAAAAATTATTATTTTTTTAATGAAAGGTATTGTTAAGATAAACTAGTTAAAAAATGTTAAAAGAGGAAAAAGGGTAAAATTTAAAAAAATTTAGAAGAAGAAAAAAAAATTAAAAAATATTAAATTAACTGCAAGACTAAGGAATCATGGGGAGAAAGCCATGAATTCCACGGTTTGCTTTCTCCTTCTCTGGGATTCTGCTTTTCTTGGTACGTGAACTTTGTCTTGGCTGGATTTCTTGTTGATCTTTGGGGGAGGGGCCTGTTGTAGTGATTCTCAAGTGTCTTTGCCCCAGGTGGAATTGTACCGCCCTTACCAGTGGCCAGGCTAAGTAATCCGCTTGGGTTCGCTTTTGGGAGCTTTTGTTCCCTGAACACTTTCCGTAGAGTTCCGGAGGATGGGAATGAAAATGGCGGCCTCCCAGTCTCTGGCCTGGAGGAGCCAAGAGCTTGGGGCTCCACTCCTCATTGCGCCCTCAGAGACAAGCGCTCAATCACTCCCATGACCCTGGCCTCTGGCTGCACTCTGAGCTCACCAGCCTGCGACCGGTTCAAGGTAACCCCGATCTGAGAGCTCAGTCCTTGGCTCTGTCTCTGGAGCCAGCTTCCCCACTCTAATACCTGTGAGCTCTGGGACACTCAGACACCCCCGATCATTCTGTGACTCCGTGGGACCTGGGGCCACGCTGATCCTGTGTGGGCTTCACCCCAGTTTAGCTTCTGGAGCGATGTCCCTCAATGGAGCATACTTTTAAAAGTCCTGATTTTGTGCTCCATTGCTCCACCGCTTGCCAGGAGCCAGCCCCTCCCCCATGGTCTATCTTCCCGTCACTTTGGATTCACTTCTCCACCGGTCCTACCTCTCAGAAAGTGGTCAATTTTCTGTTTCTAGAATTGTTGCTGTTCTTCTCTTTGGTTTCCTGTTGGATTTGTAGATGTTCGCAATGGACTGATAAGCTATCTAGCTGATCTCCTGCTACCTGATGTAGTCTCAGCCTGCTACTTCTCTGCCATCTTGGCTCCTCCCCCTCACTGAATTTACTTTTTAAAGAATTTCTATGCCCATGGCTCTCATAGTTTGTATTTTATTTCTTTGTGGTATTTATTTATTTATTTATTTGCAGTGAAGTGAAGTGTTGGTTACTGAATTAAGTCATACCACAAAGCCTCTACATTCTCTGCTAATATTTATTACTAAAGAGCAAATTGGCTTTTCTTCATTGCCTTCTATTACAAATGAGTTTTTGAAATTCCATTTTGCTTCTTTGAGATATCTGTCATTGGGATAATCAAATAATAGGTTGACTTTGTAGTACCAAGTTTTTTCTCTGTTATCACACATTAATTACAATAACAACCAATTAAATATTTTCAGTGTCTTTAGGGCTTGCTGTTTTTCCTGTATCAATAATGAAAATGCATTTTCCCAGGAGACTCCAAAAGTTAAAAGAATGGACTCAATGCATTGATTAAAATATTCTGTTCTTACCAGCGTGGGTACAGGTTCAACTCCATCTATATGTCCCATTCTCACAATTATGCCACTATCTCAGAGAAATGTCATCAGCAAGGCTCTAGATTTTCTTGAGAACTGGAATCTGAAAGGTAGTAGGGTCACACAGGGAATGACCTCTGTGGATCACATTAAGATACACTGAAGACCCTCTTTGGGAACCCACATACCCCCTTTGAATCCCATTTCTTCAAATCGCAGACACCAAATGCTTCATTATGGCATTGAACTAAGCCATGCACCTCTTAAGAAATGGAGGCTCTGAATATGAGTATTTTACTGCAATTATAAATAGATAGCATTGTTCCATGGAAAACCCATCTATCCTATAAGTGAGAATGAAGTTTCGATAAAATTGTCTCCAAAGTGTGAGTGATACATTTTATTTTATCTTTCAAATATTTTACATTTTATAATGCTTGTAGGATCACAAATAAAATGGTATCATCTGAGATTCCCTTTGTTTGAAGGTATAGCACATGATGCTATTGCATGACAATCAGTAATATGACATTTTGATGACCTTTCTTAATTACTGCTATTAATGACATTCATGTATCCAGTAGTAGTACTTTCATGCTTTAAAAGTTACTCTTAGCTTCTGTTCACTATGAAATCACCCCAAAATTTTAAAGATACAAAATTGAAAATGAATGTGCATTTGACTTGTGTATGAACTTATGGTCACTCGTGCTAAGCACATGGTAGCCCTGGGAATTTATGGTGTTTGCTATCTACAATGCATTGCAAAAGCACACCCCTAATGGTTTTTCTCTATGGGCAGTATTTTCTGGACAATATTTTCTTCATTATTTTCCAATATTCATCATTTTTGGAAAGAAATACTTTTCCAAGTGAGTAATATTAGGAGTAAGGTCTTTGGGAGGAAAACCTAATGTTTGAAATTCCCTGGGCTGAGAGGTTTTTACACTACCAATACGACACTTGTGATTTATAATTAAGTTGAAAGATCAGAAAGTCTTTTATAACATACATTCAAAAGGTACTAATGCATCTTCTGTGTACTGAGGTGGTAAAAACAAAAAACGCGTAACAATAATTAATAATGACAATGTCCTCAGAGAAAAGAGTGTCAATAACATCTGCTACAGATTGCCAGAACATAATTTAAAATATCGGTCTAAATTATGTTTATTTATTTTCATACATTCTAAGATGGTTGAAAATTATAAATCTCTCATTTATTCTTTATCCAGTTTTATTATATGAATAATTTATAAACTAGAAAAATTTTGTCTGATATGTAAAAAGGGGAAAAGAATGTGAACTATTGTAACAGAGAGAGCAAATATTTTGGAACATATGCTTTTAGATTTTCCTTCTACAAGTAGACCTATATATTATAAATAACAGAAATATGAACATTAAATACAAGACTTATACAATTAAATACATAATTTATCATATGTTATTTACCTTAAAATATTACAATCTTTTAAATACCTTAATCATAACACCCAAACCAAAGAACAAAATGATCCTTGGGTTCTTATTCCTATCTTAGGCAAATATGTTATTTTCCCTTCATTATTGCAGTTTATACCCCTTCAATTCATCTTTCAGTAACATATTAACATGCTTAAGGACTTTGTGTTCTGAGTTTGTGTCAGTGATCTTTCATAATTCTTTCTCAGTGATTACTAATTAACTATATTATAATCTGGAGTATTTTAATTCCTGAACCAAAGGGAGGTATTTTAATTCCTGAATCAGTGCTAATAGGGTTTGAGATTAGTTTATATCAATGAATGGAAAAGAGTTTTCCCTGGAGGGTCTGATTAGATTACAATGTGAATAGATTTCCTTTCTTTAAAATCTTTCCTTCTTTTAGAATTGGGAGCAGGGTCAGATACCAGAAGTGTATTGCTCCTATAAAGCCTCAAAGTATAGAGTCACCATGATGGTGAACTTTCTGAGGAGCCATGGGATTGTACGCATACATGGAATGAAACTAAATAGATCAAATTAAGACACACTGAAGGATTATCTCAATAGCCCACCTAACCTCCTGTCAATCCCTTTTCCTGAGCTTATGAGCAGTTAGTGTGTACAAACACAGTCTATTGTTCTAAATTATCCATGTTTTCTTCTAGTTGTTGATGCTCTCCTCTAATGTGCAAAATACCAAGAGACAAAGTTTGAAGAAATTATTTTGATGATTTTATTGAGAAATTATTGAGAAGTTATTGTAACTGACATTTTTGTTTTTTTTTATATGTTTTTCAGAGAGTTTAAGAAATTTTAAGGGTGAAGAGACCATTTATTATATCATTAACTTAGCTAGTAAGTCATGTTTAGAGGTAATTTTTCATATAAATTTATATTGCTTCACTTTGAAATGAAGAGCGAATTCATGCCAGATAATAATTCATGTCAATAACACTCATTATATACTATCTTGGCTAAGCTAAAGTCATGTTTTCTACGGAAAATATAGCAATGATATAAACCCAATTTTTGTACACTATTTCAAATAGCTATATACATTACTAATTTTGGTAAATGTAAATCAAATTTGTTCTTGATCTAATTTCTCAAAAAGCAAAGTAAGTGAAATCACAACTGTCATACTTACTCTTCTGAAATCAATGATAGCTTTCACTGGATGTTTCCCAGTACGTTTCCTGCTGATTACTACTAGGAAGATAGACTTTGTTAGCAGAAGGTTACATTTGAACTTCTGACCACTCTCACTAGTGGACAAGCACTCGCCTTGCAGGGAGTCTGGAATGCCTGTGATCTCTGAGATATTGGTCTCCAACACTTTGCCAAATTTTTCTTGTTAACAACTTCATCTCATTTTAGAGCTGTAAGGTTGAAGGTGATACAGAATTCAAAGGTTTTTGGAATATGTGGTGCTCTTTCTGGTTTTGAAAGGGTTGATATTCTGATTCTTATGGTAGGGTGAGAAGTTTTTACATTAACAAGATTAATAGCTATTTTATTTGCCAAAGCTAAAATGAAATGAATAAACACAAGGGACTTCAGTGATCCCATTTCAGAAAATCCCTGATGAATCTTTAGTGTAATGAATTTGGCAGAAATCCTGAAAGATGTAGCAATGAAGACAGTGTCTTCCGAGAAAGAAAGATTCAACAATACTATTCAATACAGGCCAACACACAGCATTAAAAATCAGATGGGAGAGTACATGTCTGTCTTTTCTGCATTTGTTCCATACCTCCTACAGGTGGTATAAGGACCTAGTTTTCTTCCTTATCATGTCTTAATTAAAAGATAATTAAAAAATATTTATTTGAGAGAGAGAGCATGCAAGAGAGAGCATGAGCAGGGGTAGAGGATGGGGCAGAGGGAGAGGGACAAGCAGACTCCCCACTGAGTATGGAGCCCCACTTAGGACTCTATCCCAGCCTGAGATCATGACTGGAGCCAAAGGCAGATGCTTTACTGACTGAGCCATCCAGGAGTCCCAAAAAATCAGATAACCTTAAGAAAGTATATAATGACCACAAATTTAGTGATAAGTACTTTTACTGTGTCTATATTTACTCCTTCCAATATTGCCTATGCACAAATGTTAACATTTTACATACATATTTAATACTGTCTAAATGCCTCTTATATGATTTTGATAACTTGTTTTGTCACACAAGCAACACAAAACTATTTTCAAATCACTAGTTGTAGAACATGAAACATCATTTTGAAAATTTTTATTTTTTTAACTGAAGTACATTTGATACATAATGTTACCATAGTTTCAGATGTACAACATAGCGATGCATCATCATTTTTGATGACTTGTGATATGGACATTTCAAGATTCCATCAGTTTTTCATGTCACTCCTAACTTTTGAAAATTTGTCTGCAATTGCTTATTATCAAATAAATAGATGTGAATTGTATGGTTGTATAAAATATTTATTAGAAATTTAGTTTTTTTCAGCAAATAATACTTCTTTTTTTTTAAATTTCTTTTCAACATAACAGTATTCATTGTTTTTGCACCACACCCAGTGCTCCATGCAATCCGTGCCCTCTCTAATACCCACCACCTGGTTCCCCCAACCTCCCACCCCCCACCCCTTCAAAACCCTCAGATTGTTTTTCAGAGTCCATAGTCTCCATGGTTCACCTCCCCTTCCAATTTCCCTCAACTCCCTTCTCCTCTCCATCTCCCCTTGTCCTCCATGCTATTTGTTATGCTCCACAAATAAGTGAAACCATACGATAATTGATTCTCTATGCTTGACTTATTTCACTCAGCATAATCTCTTCCAGTCCTGTCCATGTTGCTACAAAAGTTGGGTATTCATCCTTTCTGATGGAGGCACAATACTCCATAGTGTATATGGACCACATCTTCCTTATTCATTCATCCGTTGAAGGGCATCTTGGTTCTTTCCACAGTTTGGCAACCGTGGCCATTGCTGCTATAAACATTGGGGTACAGATGGCCCTTCTTTTCACTATATCTGTATTTTTGGGGTAAATACCCAGTAGTGCAATGGCAGGGTCATAGGGAAGCTCTATTTTTAATTTCTTGAGGAATCTCCACACTGTTCTCCAAAGTGGCTGCACCAACTTGCATTCCCACCAACAGTGGAAGAGGGTTCCCCTTTCTCCACATCCTCTCCAACACACGTTGTTTCCTGTCTTGCTAATTTTGGCCATTCTAACTGGTGTAAGGTTGTATCTCAATGTGGTTTTAATTTGAATCTCCCTGATGGCTAGTGATGAACATTTTTTCATGTGTCTGATAGCCATTTGTATGTCTTCATTGGAGAAGTGTCTGCTCATATCTTCTGCCCATTTTTTGATATGATTATCTGTTTGTGTGTGTTGAGTTTGAAGAGTTCTTTATAGATCCTGGATATCAACCTTTTTTCTGTACTGTCATTTGCAAACATCTTCTCCCATTCCATGGGTTGCCTCTTTGTTTTCTTGACTGTTTCCTTTGCTGTGCAGAAGCTTTTGATTTTGATGAAGTCCCAAAAGTTTATTTTGGCTTTTGTTTCCTTTGCCTTTGGAGACATATCTTGAAAGAAGTTGCTGTGGCTGATATCGAAGAGGTTACTGCCTATGTTCTCCTCTAGAATTCTGATGGATTCCTGTTTCACGTTGAGGTCTTTTATCCATTTTGAGTTTATCTTTGTGTCCAGTGCAAGAGAATGGTCGAGTTTCATTCTTCTACATATAGCTGTCCAGTTTTCCCATCACCATTTATTGAAGAGGCTGTCTTTTTTCCACTGTATATTTTTTCCTGTTTTGTTGAAGATTATTTGCCCATAGAGTTGAGGGTCCATATCTGGGCTCTCTACTCTGTTCCACTGGTCTATGTGTCTGTTTTTATGCCAGTACCATGCTGTTTTGGTGATCACAGCTTTGTAGTAAAGCTTGAAATCAGGTAACGTGATGCCCCCAGTTGTATGTTTGTTTTTCAACATTTCCTTAGCGATTCGGGGTCTCTTCTGATTCCACACAAATTTTTGGATTATTTGCTCCAGCTCTTTGAAAAATACTGGTGGAATTTTGATCGGAATGTCATTAAAAGTATAGATTTCTCTAGGCAGTATAGACATTTTAACAATGTTTATTCTTCCGATCCAAGAGCATGGAATGTTCTTCCATCTTTTTGTGTCTTCTTCAATTTCTTTCATGAGTGTTCTGTAGTTTCTTGAGAACAGTTCCTTTACCTCTTTGGTTAGGTTTATTCCCAGGTATCTTATGGTTCTTGGTGCTAGAGTAAATGGAATCGAATCTCTAATTTCCCTTTCTGTGTTTTCATTGTTAGTGTATAAGAAAGCCACTGATTTCTGTACATTGACTTTGTATCCTGCCACATTACTGAATTGCTGTATGAGTTCTAGTAGTTTGGGGGTGGAGTGTTTTGCATTTTGCCTATAAAGAATCATGTCATGTACAAAGAGAGAGAGTTTGACTTCTTCATTGCCAATTTGGATACCTTTTATTTCTCTTTGTTGTCTGATTGCTGTTTCTAGGACTTCTAATACTATGTTGAACAAGAGTGGTGAGAGTGGGCATCCTTGTCGTGTTCCTGATCTCAACGGGAAGCCTGCGAGCTTTTTCCCATTGAGGATGATATTTGCTGTGGGTCTTTTGTAATTAGATTTTATGAAGTTCAGGAATGTTCCCTCTATCCCTATACTTTGAAGCATTTTAATCAGGAATGGATGCTGGATTTTGTCAAATGTTTTTTCTGCATCAATTGAGAGGACTATGTGGTTCTTCTCTCTTCTCTTATTTATTTGTTCTATCACATTGATTGATTTGCGAATGTTGAACCATCCTTGTAGCCCAGGGATGAATCCCACCTGGTCATGGTGGATAATATTTTTAATGTGCTATTGGATCCTGTTTGCTAGGATCTTGTTGAGAATCTTAGCATCCATATTCATCAGTGATATTGGTCTGAAATTCTCCTTTGTGGTAGGGGTTTGGGGATCTTTGCCAGGTTTGGGGATCAGGGTAATGCTGGCTTCATGAAGAGTCTGGAAGTTTTCCTTATGCTTCAAGTTTTTGAAACAGCTTCAGGAGAATAGATGTTATTTCTTCTTTGAAAGTTTAGTAGAATTCCCCAGGGAATCCATCAGGTCCTGGGCTCTTGTTTTTTGGGAGGTTTTTGATCACTGCTTCAATCTCGTTACTAGATATCGGTCTATTCGGGTTGTCAGTTTCTTCCTGGTTCAAGTTTGGGAGTTTATGGTTTTCCAGGAGTTCATCCATTTCATCGAGGTTGCTTAGCTTATTGGCATATAACTGTTGATAATAACTTCTGATGATTGTTTTTACTTCCTTGGTGTTAGTTGTGATCTCTCCCTTTTCATTCATAATTTTATTAATTTGGACTTTCTCTCTTTTCTTTTGGATTAGTGTGGCCAATGGTTTATCAATCTTATTGATTCTTTCAAAAAACCAACTTCTAGTTTCATTGATATGTTCTACTGTACCTCTGGTTTCTACCTCATTGATCTCTGCTCTAAACTTGATTATTTCCCTTCTTATGTGTGGCGTTGGTTTGATTTGTTGTTGATTCTCCAGTTCTTTAAGGTGTAGAGACAGCTGCTGTGTTCTGGATTTTTCAGTTTTTTTGAGGGAGGCTCGGATGGCTATGTATTTCCCCCTTAGGAGTGCCTTTGCTGTATCCCATAGGTTTTGGACCAAAGTGTCTTCATCCTCATTGGTTTCCATGAATTGTTTCAGTTCTTCTTTGATCTCCTGGTTGATCCAAGCATTCCTAAGCAAGGTGGTCTTTAGCTTCCGGGTATTTGAGTTCCTTCCAAACTTTTCCTTGTGATTGAGCTCCAGTTTCAAAGCTTTGTGATCTGAGAATATGCAGGGAATAATCTCAGTCTTTTGGTATCAGTCGAGTCCTGATTTGTGACCCAGTACGTGGTCTATTCTGGAGAAGGTTCCATGTGCACTTGAGAAGAATGAGTATTCTGTTGTTTTAGGGTGGAATGTTCTGTATATATCTATGACGTCCTTCTGGTCCAATGTGTCATTCAGTGCTTTTGTTTCTTTATTGATTCTGCTTCGATGATCTATTTCTGAGAGAGGCGTATTAAGATCTCCTACTATTAATGTATTCATATCAATATGACTCTTTATTTTGATTAACAGTTTTCTTATGTAATTGGCTGCTCCCATATTGGGGGCATAGATATTTACAATTGTTAGATCTTCTTGGCGGATAGTCCCTTTAAGAATGATGTAGTGTCCTTCTGTAGCTCTGACCACAGTCTCTAGTTTAAAATCTAATTTATCTGATATGAGAATCACTATCCCAGCCTTCTTTTGAGGCCCGTTGGCATGAAAGATGCTTCTCCATCCCTTCAATTTCAGTCTGGGTGTATCTTTAGGTTCAAAATGGGTCTCTTGTAGACAACATATGGATTGGTCCTGTCGTTTTTTCCAATCTGCAACCCTGTGCCGCTTTATGGGTGCATTTAGGCCGTTCACATTGAGAGTGATTATTGATAGATACATTTTTATTGACATTGTGTTACCTTGAAGTCTTTCTTCCTGTAGATTGTCTCTATATTTCTGTTCAATTGTATTCTTAGGATTTTTCCTCTTTTATAGAACCCCACTTAATATTTCCTGCAGTGTTGGCTTGGTGTTTTCATAGTCTTTTAAGCCTTGCCGGTCCTGGAAACTCTTTATCTCTCCATCCCTTTTGAATGTCAGTCTTGATGGGTAAAGTATTCTTGGCTGCATGTTCTTCTCATTTAGTGCCCTGAATATATCTTGCCAGCCCTTTCTGGCTTGCCAGGTCTCTGAGGACAGGTGTGACGTTATTCTGATGGGCTTTCCTCTGTAAGTAAGGAGCCTCTTTGTCCTAGAGGCTTTCAAGAGATTGTATCTACAATTATGATTCCTCAATTTGACTACGAGGTGCCTTGATGTTTTTTTGGAACCTATAATCTTGGGTGGAGAACGTTTGGCCTCTAGTACATGAATGCTGGTTCCATTCGCAAGATTGGGAAAATTTTCATGAAGAACTTGTTCCACTATATCTTCTAGACGTCTTTCTTTCTCCTTCCCTTCAGGGATTCCAATAATTCTGACATTGGAATGTTTCATGGCATCATTTATTTCCCTGATTCTGTTTTCGTGGCTTCTAAGCTGTTTGTTCCAGCATTCCTCCTGATCCTTTCTCTCTGTTTGTCCTCCAGATCTCTAATTCTATCTTCTGTCTCAGTTACCCTAGCTTTTAGAGAATTTAGATTAGATTGGAACTCATTGAGAGCATTGTGAACCTCATCCCTGGTAGCTTTCAGCTCTGCCCGAACATTGTGAACATCATCCCTGGTTGCTTTCAGTTCTGCTCTAATCAATTCCGTTTGGTCATCCATGGCTTTCTCCAACCTAGATATTACCTGGATAATTGTTAGCCTGAATTCTCTTTCCGACATATTGTGTATGTTTATAGCCATTAGCTCTGTTGCAGAAGGCCCATCCTCTGTATTTTTCTTCTGTTGGGCATTCCTCCTCCTAGTCATTTTGGTGAGAGATGGCTGAACAGATGTAGCTGGATGTATCGACCGTGGTGCAGTCAAGGTGCACCCTGGAACGCTTCTGAGCAATCGGGTTCCCCACCCAAATGAGAGAAAAAAGAAAAGAAAAAGAAAAAAAAGTGAGCGAGAGAGAGAGAGAGAGAGACAGGAAAAAAGGGAAGATAAAAGAGAAGGTTCAGCCCAAATGGGCCCCAAGGTAAGATTGATGAAGTATACAAACAAAAACAAACAAAACAACTGATAAAAGTATATGACAAGAGAAAAAAAATATATAAGCAAATAAAGGAAGAATCTCGTCAAAAAGAACCCCAAGCATAAGATTTATATACTATCAGGACAAACACAAAAGCACAGAAACACTGGCAGAAGAAAAAGATGGGAGAGTGGTTGTAAATTCTCAGTGTGGGCGAGGAAGGTTGTTTTGATTCTTCCTGGATGTATCTTGATATCTTTGTTAAAGGACTCAACTTTCCTAAGATAAAGGGGGATTAAAAATTGGTTTACCTATAGGGGTAACATTAATTGGGGCAAGGGGGTTACCTTTTAGTTTAACTCTATATGAATATTAGAAAATAAAAATAAAAAGGAATAAACTAGTCTAAACTAAAATTTAGAAAAAAAGTTAAAAAAATTGAAATGCAAAAGAAAAACACAGGTGTATCAAATAATACTTATATAAATATTTCTGCAAACTTTATTATCAGTCTCAGATATATTTATTTATTTATATTATTTTAAAAAATTTTGGGTAAAACCTCCTTTTAGTTTTAGCTATTTTATGATTGGTCCTTAAAAAAAGTTTTCTAAAAAAAAGTCTTCTATGTTTACCAAATTGTTATTTATATTCCCTCCAATGGAAAAAGAAGTTTGCTTTTATTCTTAGTCTGGGAATTTTATTGATAATAAATTTTAAATTTTATAAACTATTCCATATTCATTGAAATTATCAAGTGAATTTTCTAATTTGTTTCATTTTATTGTTTTTAAGTTTAATTTATTTAAATATTTTTATTATTAAGAAAATGTAAATTGTATATTTTAAAATATAAAATAAATATATTCTTAGAACAAATTTTTAAAAATTATCTTTTGTGACAAGAACTTAACATAATATTTAACATAAGATCTACAGTCTTGGAGTAAATTTTTTTTAAAGATTTTATTTATTTATTTTGAAGAAATAGGCTGCAAGGTGGGGAGGGGAGGAGAGAAGGAGAGGGAGTCAAGAGAATCTCAAGAAGACTCCTCACTGAGAAAGGAGTGATTTTATATTTTATATAAAGATTTTATATTTTATATATTTATTTATATTTATAAAAAGATTTTATATTTTAAAATATAAAATAAATATATTCTTAGAACAAATTTTTAAAAATTATCTTTTGTGACAAGAACTTAACATACATATTTAACATAAGATCTATAGTCTTGGAGCAAATTTTTTTTAAAGACTTTATTTATTTATTTTGAAGAAATAGGCTGCAAGGTGGGGAGGGGAGGAGAGAAGGAGAGGGAGGCAAGAGAATCTCAAGAAGACTCCTCACTGAGAAAGGAGCTTGATGAAGGGCTTGATCCCAGGACTATGATATCTTGACCTGGGCCGAAATCAAGAGTTGGACGCTTAGCCAACTGAGCCACCCAGGCATCCCTTGGGGCAAATTTTTAAGCATTTATTACAGTAATGTTAACTGGAGACACTATGCTGTACACCAGATCTCTAGGATATATTCATCTTGCATCTATGAGATCCATTTGTTCTACAGCATGTTCAAGACCACTATTTCCTTATTGAATTTCTGTCTGGATATTCTGTGGTCAAAAAGGGGGTATTTGAAATCTCTTACTATTATTGTATTGCTGTCTTTTTCTCCCTTTGATTTTTTAAAAAAGATTTTATTTATTTATTTGAGAGAGAGAGAGCTCAAGCAGGGGGAGTGTCAGGCAAAGGGATAAGCAGACACCCCACTGAGGAAGGAGCCTGATGTGGGACTTGATCCCAGGGTTCCAGGATCATGACTTGAGTTGAAGGAAGATGGTTAACTGACTGAGCCACCCAGGTGCCCCTACTTTTGATTCTGTATATGTTTGCTTTATATATTTAGGTGCTCCAATGTTGGGTGTACATGTAATTTTTATATATTCCTGTTGATTCACTCTTTATCATTATATAATAACCTTTGTGTCTTGTGACAGTTTTCAACTTAGTCTTTGTTGGCACTATGCCGTACCATGTTGGGGGAGGTATGATATGGGTAAAGTGAGTGGTGCCTCTTATTCTTTCCAATGTGTCTTATTTCTGTGCATCACCAGCATGCTGTAACCTCTTACCTGAAATCCAATGGTGTCATCTGTGGATGGTTGTTAAGTCTGTTTCTGTGTGGAGATGGGGGCTGGGACCTCTTTCTAATATTCTTGCTGGCTTGGTTTTTCTCAGAAGAAATTGTAATGTATCATGATGTTTTACTGTTTTCACATATTGTTTGATTTGATTTACTAATTTATTAATGTTTTACTTAGGATTATTGTGTCTATCATCATGAGAGATACTGGCCTGTAAATTTTCTTTCTTTTAATATTCTTACCAAGCTTTCCTATCAGATTATTCTGGGCTTTTTAAATTTGTGTGTTTTGCTTTTCTCTCCCCACTTTTTGAGAAGTTTGTGTAAGACTGATGGTATTTGGAGTAATCTACTTGGAATGCCATTTGGGCTTGGCATTTGCATTATGGGAAAGATTTTCTTAACAGCTACATTTGCTTTTTATAGATATGGAAATACTAATATTGGAATTAATCACATGTCATTTCTGGTGAGTTGTGCTTTTCTGGGAGATTTGTCCACTGAAATACATGTCACTGGCATACATCATTTAGAATGTCACCTCATTTCTTCTTAATATCTCTAGAATCTGTAGTGACAATGTTTAGACCTCTGTAAAAAATAAAATGATAATTTATGTGTGTGCTTATTTATGTACTCTCTTTCCTATTCCATTTATCCTTTGATCTTAGTACAATTACTATCTTAGTTACTATAGAGTCATAAGTCTTGAATTTAGGGGAGTTTTTTCTTCAAAATTGTTCTTTCTTAGAACTCTTAGATATTCTCCATCCTTTGCATTCGTGTATAAATTTTAGAATAAGATTTTCAAGTTTTGCAGAAAAATCTGCTGATTTTGGTAAGAATAAAATATACAATCTATAAAAAATATATATAATCTATAGAAAAATTTGAGGGGGAAATTGACATCTTAACACCATTGAGTCTTGCAATCTGTGGACATGATATATTTCTCCATTTACTTAGGTCTTTTTTAATTTATCACAGCCAGATTTTATATACCTCTGTACAAATCTTGCATGTATTTTGTCAGATTTATCTAAAAGTATTTTATATTTTTAAGTCAATTGTCTATGTTTTTATAATTTCAGTTTTTGATTGTTTGTTGCTAGTATTTAGAAGAAAACTGATTTTTGTGTATTGAACTTGTATTCTTCAAGCTTGCTAAATTCACTTATTTGTTCTAGTAGGTTAAAAGATTCCAGAAAATTTTCTACATTGATAACCATTTGGTGTGTAAATAGATTCCTTTCTTCTTGTTTATTCTGGATGCTTGATTTTTTTTCCCTGCCTTATTTCATAACCTAGAATCTTCAGTAGGATGTTAAAGAGATATGTAGACTGAGGAAATTATTATCTTGTCTCTGATCTTTGAATGAAAGCATTCTATTTCTCAATATTTTATTATTAACAAAGCCAGTATGTAAATTCTTATCTCACTTTTGATTATATTTCTTTACTTTTCCAGATTCATGAAGCAAATAAAATGCATTTATCTCCTTTACATATTTAATAAATATGCCAGCTTAAACTATGTTTAGAAAAATGTCCATTATAGTAAGTTATAATTCGTTAGATAAGTGTTTGATAGTGCTAGATAGTGACAAAACTGAGAACCAGCTATTGATCATTAACTGATCACATTTCTTTCTTTTCCCTATCTGCCCTCCTGGTGCATCACATTTATTCCTAATGATGAGTAAATAACTTCACAAAGTAGAGATATAAATACAGACTAAGACTCAGCCAAATATATCTTCTGAAGTTTTCCAGACTCTTTGGTCCTTTGCCCTTAATTAGACGGGTCTATAAGTTGCATCTGTCAGTAATCCTTGAACCCAAAAGATGACATATTGTTATGAATGGTGGTAGGCTTTTAGTTTCAGGGATTCTAAACACTTTGGGTAATCTTAAGCAGGAGTTAGACTATCCTGCTTGCTTTTTACCTACAAATAGTCTGGAGTATAAACTATTATATAGACTATAAACATAGTGCTTAAGTTTTTAAATTTAATACACACTTTCATTAAAAGAGATAAAAACTTTAAACATTTTTAATGTCAAAATATTAAACTACCAGGAATTTAATGTAGGAAAGAATAGAGGGTAAATAATTTAAATGGCATTTTTATGATGCAAAATAATCAATTTTATAAGAGGAGATTCCAGGTACGGGTGAAGAAGTTTGAATAAATGTTCAGTGTTCTTCATGATCATGGAGACTATCTTAGGATTCAAGTGTGTTTGTTTTTCAGAGCCCCAAATTATTTTTAATCTAAAACTTAGGTGGGAATTTTTTTTATATCAAGGACTCAAACATCAAGAATTATGAAGTTTTGTCAATTTAGTCATGTAGTAAAGAATAAGAATGTACTAGTAAAAAAAATAGGACATTTATATATGGCAGTTTTAAAAAAAGTATTTATAAACTTCATCTGTTATTGAGGGAAGTGAAAAAGAGATGGTGTAGTGTGCAGGTATAGCAATATGGAGAGCCATTAATACCCCCGTGCCTGAAGGGAAAGTGAAAGATGAGGGAACAGTTACTAGAAAGTGGAGAAAGTGACTCCTAGAATTATAGGAATTCTAGATTTTAGTAGAAGGATGTAGCCAACTATAGGCAACTTCAACAGGAATAAATGGACGAAATAGATACTCAATTCCACTCTCCTCCTAAACTCTAATCTCTTACTAGATTTTCTCATTGGATAAACTCTCCTTGAAGCCAGAGATCAAGGGAATTTACTTATGACATTTGTAAGGCGTCTTATGAAGCATGGAAACAATGGAAATAGATCTGGATAGATCTGGATAAATCTGGGTAGATCTGAATAAGAGAAAATAATTCAAAACATTCTGGAGAGTGAGGTCATTTGTCCATTTTAGTACTGGTGCACATTTGGCCAACCTCAATCATCAAGATTTATGGCAGGATTATGATAGGGTTTAGTTCTATCCAACTGTTCAGAACTTAAAGTATCAATATGTGTGATGCCTGAGGCAGTGATCCTGGGTCTTCTTTTTTTCTTTTTAGATTCAGAATACAATTTCCTTATGGTAGACCAATGTCAATTTGTTCTAAACACATCTCTCATAAATTAAGCACTGATTTTTTTTTGTGTGTCATATTTATTTTCCATCATTTAAAAATTTTGTAATATTTTGTAGGTTTGTTTAAGTTAAGAGAAGGTATAGCTATTAATGTATTTTCTATGAACATAAAGTCATGTTTTCTCTTAAGAGATATTATTTCAGTTGAGATTCATCTATAAGAAGAGTAAAGAATGAACTGGAATGTGGGCTTTAGGATGTTTTGAGGAAGTTAATCTGAATTAGGACAGATTGATGAGGAAGATGGAATGACTTATTAACTTAAAGAACTATGTTTAGGAAACTCTGGTATTTTGAAAACTTAATTCTTTTGTTTTAGCATTCCCTTACTTCTTTGAGGATAATGCAATTCTTTTGAATGAGTCACTGAAGGCTTGTCTCACTTGTTTGTTTCTCAAAGTGTAAATGAATGGGTTCAACATGGGAGCTATGGATGTCATTAACACTGTCACACTCTTATTAATAGCCACTGAGTCCTTTGCTGAAGGTTTGACATAGATGAAGATACAGCTTCCGTATGTGATGGAAACAACAATCATGTGAGAAGAACAGGTGGAAAACCCCCTTTTTCTTTGCTGGGCAGAGGGGAATCTTATAATGGTCTTGATAATGTATACACAGGACAGAACAACACACAGAAGGGTTGTGATGAAGGCCAATACAGCACAGGTTATCACCATCTGCTCTAAAAGCCATGTATCTGAGCATGAAATCTTTAAGATAGGAGATGAATCACAGAAGAAATAATCAATTGCATTTGAGTTGCAGAATTCTAGATTTACTATCATGATAAGTGGTGGGAGTATGATCAACACACCAGCTGCCCAACAGCAGAGGACAAACTTTCCACAGACTTTGTTGTTCATGATGGTTACATAATGCAGGGGTTTGCAGATGGCTACATAGCGATCATAAGACATGATGGCCAAAAGAAAAAATTCTGTTACCCCAAAGGCATCAATAAAAAACACTTGAATGACACAGATACTATAAATTATTGATCTGTCACCTGTTGCTATGTTGTATAAATACCTAGGAATACAAGCAGATGTGAATGAAATTTCTAATAAGGCAAAATTCTGTAGGAAGAAGTACATGGGTGTTTTGAGGTGGGAGTCAACCAAAGTGAGGAATATGATGGTCAGATTCCCAGTTATACTTAACATGTAAGTGAGATATAGAAACATAAAAATAGGAATCTGATGTCTAGGGTCATCTGTCAGTCCAAGGAGAATGAAGGTTGTTATTGTCTGATTTCTCATCATTGACCTCCAGTTTCTTTATTAGTTCAAGAAAAGTTCAGAGAAATTTCAAATAGAGTGGAATCAAAGGCAAGTCTTACAATATCCTATCTTGTTAGAGTGTAGAGAGTCACACTCTGTTGCTTTGACCTCTATAATAAAAACAAAACAGATTCATAACAAAATCATAGTCTTAAAAAGTCTCAGTGATCTGAAGATCTAGAAGATCCAAGGAAACCTAAACAAAATAAAGTACATAAAGTAATACTTTCTTCATAGGAGAGAAACTTCTCTCAACTGCTCTCAACAAAAGCTGAGGTGATAAAGATGGAGGCATTTGCCATAGGTTATAGTAAAAGAAACCACCCAAAATGTTAATATAACTTTAATGGCTGCAGAAGAGCCCTTGTGACAGATTGGAATTTCAAGTTTTCTAGTCAGAGCGAATTTTCTCATGTAACTCTTTCTCACAAATCCACTCCAGGTACTCAAGCAGTATATCAAAGCTTGGGGGAAGGAACAGATATTGTCCCAGATGGAAGTAAAATGTCTTCTGAATGTATTTCAAGTTTTCAAATGCAGAAGAATGAGGAAGAGGATATAGAGCTAAAAGAAACCCTTTTAATATATTCCAAATCAACACAAGATTCATGGTAGTCAATCTCCAAAAATGGGGGCAGTCTAACAGAGTAGAGAAAAATCTCCTAGGATCCAGAAAGCTGGGAATGGGCGGAAAAGCAAAGGAAACTCACCAGTATGCAGACAATGGAATGGCATCTTTGTAATGCTGAAAGGGCAACAACAACAACAAACTAAAATTCTTGTTCAGCAAAAAGCCCATCAGATATAAAGCAAGATAAGACATTTTTACACAAAAAAAGCTGAGATAAGCTATTTCCCTTAGAATTCCACTTAAAAGAATGCTAAAAATTCTTTCCCACCTCTTCTTCTTCTTCTTCTTTTTTTTTTTTTTTTTTTTTTAGAGAGAGATAAAAGAGTGTGTGAGTCATGGTATAGGGAAGGGCAGATGGAGAGGGAAAGAGAGAATCTTAAGCAGGCTCCACACCCAGCCCAGACTCAATCTCATGACCCTGAGATTGTGACCTGAGCTGAAATCAAGAGACAGATGATTAACCAACTGAGCCACCCAGGTAGCCCAGAATGCTAAAAGTTCTCTGTGCTAAAAATGTTTGATATCAAATAGAAAATGGGTACACAGAAACAGAGTACCAGAAATCTTGATTTTGGCTCAGATTGTGAGATTGAACCCCACATTAGGCTCCACTCTGAGCCTGGAGTCTGCTTCTCTTTCTCTCCCTCTGCCCCTCCCCTGTTCATGTACTCTTTCTCTCTCTCTCAAATAAATAAATAAATCTTAAAAAAAGTACTGTAACATCACTTACATTTATACCCAGAAATCTTCTCTATTCACTAGCTGACTCTAAACCTCATAATCAGTTTTATGCTTTTGCTGGAAATTTTGGAAAGTGATAAAATTAAGCTGCATTGTCATTAAACAGGCTTTCTAGATCTATTTTTAAAGTGAGATTTCTGTTTAACTACTGTCACCAAAAGTAGTTTTTGTTTCTGTTTTGTGTGTGTGTTTTGAGAAGGAACTCCGATTTTCAGACTCCCTCCTCTCATGTTTCTCTGACAGTATATGTAGAATAGAAATCATTTTAGTACATAATTTACTTCAGATGATGTATATCGAGTGCACTGGCTTAGTGAAGAGCAAAGTAATAACAGCCTACTTCTTCCTGAGTTATTCTTCTTTAATAATTGCAAAAGTTTCCCTTTGGTTGATTTTGTGCAATTATAAGTGAATAAATATTTTCTTACACTGTTCATCATTTAAGAGAAAGTCTCTTTCAAAGGTTTTGTAAACATCATAAACTCTCTTGACTTATAAATATTGCTATTTTTACAGTATCAAATTTAACATTTGTTTTATTTGCTAGACATGCAAATAAATTAATAAAATTATTTCATTTATATGTCTTTGGAGACCCAGGTACCAAAGACATGATGAAACTTTTCTATGTTTTGCAAGAAACAATATTGGAAACAAGCTCTCATACATAAGAGGGTGCAATGGAGTTAGAAGATAGACTCAAGTTGCTGGGCTAAAAACTAGGACCATATTTTAAGATAAAAGTCTAGATTATTCTTTCTATCATGTGTAATATTTGGAAAATTACAAGGCATATTTTTTCTTCTTTATTATGATTTTATTAAAGAAATAATGTGTATTACTGAACAGCCTTACTCTGATAAGCCAAAAGAAAAAAATGTAAAATCACATAAGGTAGAAATAACTAATCCAATTATTTGACAGTATATTTTCCCAAACTTTGCCCTTTGTGATTGTACCCAGAAACATTATGTACTAATGTGATTAGTAAATGCATGACATATAATTGAATACATCACTTGTCAAATATCCTATTATCCTTAAAAAATTTTGTGCACCTATTTATATCTCAGTAATTAGAGATAATCATCTATTTAATTTCAGGTTTATCATTATATTTTAAACTCCTCCCTTTTGTCAAGATTTTGTGGTTTTTCCTTAAGAATTCTCCATTTTTAATGTGACAATACATCTCATGTTTATGATCTAAAGATTTTTTTTTTTAAGATTTTTTTATTTATTCATTTGACAGAGAGAAAGATCACAAGTAGGCAGAGAGGCAGGCAGAGAGAGGAGGAAGCAGGCTCACTGCTGAGCAGAGAGCCCGATGCGGGGCTCGATCCCAGGACCCTGAGATCATGACCTGAGCCGAAGGCAGAGGCTTAACCCACTGAGCCACCCAGGCGCCCCTATGATCTAAAAATTTTTTAAAAAATATTTTTATTTATTTATTTGTCAGAGAGAAAGAGACAGCACAAGCAGAGGGGCAGCAGGTAGAGGGAGAAGCAGGATCCCCGCTGAAAAAGGAGCCCAATGCAGGACTTCATCCAAGGACCCTGGGCTCATGACATGAGCTAAAGGTAGATGCTTAACTGACTGAGCCACCCAGACAGCCCACACTTCATGTTTTAATCATGACTAATTACAATCTTTAGATTCCCCTTAGTTTTTGTTTCTAAATTATACAAGCTTTGTTAATAGCATCCTTGTAGAAACATTTCACATTTGTCATTAATAATATCACTGAAATTTCTAGGACAAGGATGTGCTTAATTTTTTAATGCATTTGAATGTCATCAAAATGACATCCATAAAGTTTTTATCAATATTATACTTCAAGACCACTGCATGAATATTTGCCTTTGCTTACATGAAACTTACTGTTGCATTCTATTTTTTTTAATAAAAAGTTTTAGGGTCTCCTGGGTGGCTCAATTGGTTAAGCATCTGCCTTTAGCTCAAGTCATGATCTCAGGATCCTGGGGTGGAGCCCTGTATGGGGCTTCCTGCTCAGTGGGGAGCCTGTTAGTCTTTCTCCCTCTGCCCCTCACCACTCGTGCTCTCTCTTTCTCTCTCAAATAAATAAAACCTTTAAAAAAAGTTTTAAAGGATATTGGTCTTTGTTTGGTGTAGTAATTGTACTGACTCTGAAATCACCCATATAATGGTTACCTATTCAACCTGTATGTAAAACTATCACATAAAACAAAAGAAAACAAAAAATTTTCTCCTCCCTGCCTTCTGCAAAGTTTTCCCTAGAGGGGTGCCTGGTTGGCTCAGTGATAGAGCATGAGACTCTTGATCTTGTGATTGTGAGTTTGAGCCCCACATGGGGTATGGAGAGTCCTAAAAAATCATTTTTCTTAAAAAAAAATGTTTTCCCTAGAGAGTTTTCTCTTTGTAGTTGCTGGTTATACCTTATTAACTCATCTTTCTGTAGGATACTAACAACAAAAAAACTTAAGGGCTTTGTAAATCTGTTTTGGACCATAGCTGTTCCATAACAGTTCCTAAATTATCACCAGTTTTTCCAATGATTATTTATAATAGCAGCTAGTCAGTAGTTTATATTTTGAATAAGTATCTCCAGGGGTAACAGGTTTCTTAAATTGATGAATTAAAAGAAAAATTTCCCTGGAGATCTCATTTAGTTTATTATGTGAATGGTTTTAATTGCTTCCTTTAAAACATTGCCTTGCCAAACCCCTACTTTGTGTCCAGTTCCCACAGCTTAAACTGCTGTCTTATTAGGGAGGGAGGACTGACCTAGGGCCATAGCTTTTTCTGCTGAGCTGTTACACATACCAGCTGCTCAGTGTGACATATATGAAAGCATTAGCTTTACAAGCCACCCACATTCTCTCCATTGTCCTCTCCTCAACCTAGAAGTTCCTAGGACATCTCCTAGTAATGTTCTCAGCCCCGAGTACTCTGGGCAATATCCAACACATCCTTCTTCTTCTTCTTCTTTTTTTTTTTTAAAAGAAAAGATTTTATTTATTTTAGAGAGAGTGAGAGATTAAAAGCAGGAGGAGGTGCAGAGGGAGAAGGAGAAGATGACTCCCTGTTGAGCAGGGAGCCCCATGTGGGGCTCCATCCCAGGACCCTGGGATCATGACCTGGGCCAAAAGCAGATGCTTAACCAACAAAGCTTTCTTTTCCTTTTCTCTTATTCCCTTTTATTTTCAAATTTATTAAGAGACAATGTTGGGAAAATAACTGACCCTAAACTGTGATTGATTGAGCTATAGTTAATTGGCTTTCAGAGATTTTTTTCCCCCATTCTAAAAGAGTTCATGGGTCACTAAATAAATCAGTGTCAGGTAATATGTCATTAACTATCTATATCTAATCTATATATATATCATCTATGTCTATCTCATAAAATTAAAATATTTTGGTGAACTATTTACACAAATACCATATAGCCTTGATGAAAATATTTCAATCAGTAAAGATCTTATAACTCATTTTACAATTATTTAAATAGCTTTTCATCCCAAGACTGGTAAAAAATAGATCTAATCTGTTATTCAGAGGAAATTGTCATCTAAATCTCTCAAAGGGAACAGTAAGTGAAATCACAAACATTATACTTACTTTTCTTTGAGTAATAGCTCCAGCTGATTAGTAGTCCTGAAGGTTAAAAAGATGAAGAGAAAAATGTTAACAGGGGCTTGTGTGTGGGTTTCTGGTCCCTCTTATTCATGGCCTATTATATTCACTGGGGCTCTGAGATGGCCTACATCTCTAGATTTCTTATTTCTAACACACTGAAAATATTTTCTTATTAGACCTTTTCGTTTCTAATGTAGGAAATATCCTCTAGTTCTCTCTCCACTTAAAAGTTGAATACTATTCAGGGACTTCCAGAGTATGAGGAACTCTATTTGGTTTGAAGAACTGGTAATTCTCATCACTCTAATTTTACACCATTAAGACTATTTTTTGGAAAGGGAATTGCTGGTAAGACAGAAGCTAAGCATATAAACAAAAGGGCTCTTGTGTCTCAGATGAAAACATCAGTAATGAATCCCTTGTGTAAGGTATTTGAGAAAGAATCCTGAAAGATGCAATGGTGAGGATGGTTTCTTAGAGACTGAAGACTCAACAGAAACACCAGACACAGTCTGAAACAAAACAGTGACAATCAGTTGATAGGGAAACAAACAGACTTCTTAAAATTTTTTTTCATCATTTATAGCAACTAAGTGATCATAAAAGACCATTTTTCTTTTTCTTTATTATTTTTATTATATTTACTTATAAAGTAAAAATACAGATAATTTAAAAAAGGAAAAATATAAGTAAGTATAAGTTAACATACTTTCAATATTCTTGAATATATCTTTTTTAATGGTTATATACATTTCTATATTTCTAGTCATAATATTCAATGTTTTATTATTTATTTCCAAAGATTTATTTATATGATGGAGGGAGAGAGTGAAAGGAGTGGCAGAGGGAAGAGGAGCGGGAAAGAATCTCAAGCAGACTGTGGGGAACCCAACGTGGGGCTTGATCTCATGATCCTGAGGTCATGACCAAGGCCAACAAGCAAGAGTTGGGCACGTTGCTGACTTGTCACTCAGGTGCCCCTAGACAACTAGATTTTAGGACAAAGTTCAATATCAGAAATAAGGAAGGTCATTTCAAAATGATGGAGATCAATTTATTAAAATGGCATAGAAATTCTCAGAGTTTATGTTCTTAATAACAGAGTTTCAAAGTATCTGAAACAAAAACTGACAGGATGTAAGGAAAAATGGACAAATACATAATAGGATATTTCAATACTTCTTTCTCAATAACTAGCAGAACAAATAAGCAGAAAATCAGTAAGGATATGGAGGATTTGAACAATGCTATTGACTAATGACTAATGGATAGAACAACTAGGCAGAAGATAAACAAGGAAAATGAGGACTTGAAAACTTATGAACCAGTGAGGTTTAACTGACATCTATAGAATAATCTACCCAATAAGAGAAGAATATATTCATTTGAAATGTACACTGAACATTTGTCAAGACAAACTATATTCTGAACCATAAAACAAATCTTAGTAAATACAAGAACATTCAACTTTCACAAAATGTATTCTTAAAATTGTGTATCAAAAGAGGGGTCTCCAGGAAACCCATAAACATCTGGAAACTGAATAGCACACTTAAAAATTACTCATGTTCCAAAAAATAAACCTAAGGGAAAATTATAAATACGCCTTCACTGGTGAATTTTACTAAACATTCAAAGAATAAATGCCAGTCCTTTTCAAAGTGTTCCAAAAATTTGAAGACAGGGACACTTCCAAATTCATTTATATCAGGTCAGTGTTACCCTGATTCCCAAGTCAGATATATTACTACAACTGGAGAATTTTGGTCTGCATATCAGCCCAGGCAGGATGAAACTCATATTGCTTGAACTTTGCTTCCCTGTCTTCAGCAACTTTCTGATATTTTTCAATGGTAATTTTGTAGAATTCTGAGCTCCTCTCCTCTAGCCAGTTGCTCTTTATAGAATACATCCTGCCTCTTTATCACTCGATCTTTCTCTTCCAGTTGTTTAGCCAGTTGCTTCCTTGGTTTGTTCTTCTTCACTTGATATCCTTCTGTGAAGAATTTGCTCTGGTTAATTGCTCATTGGCAAAATCCTCTCAGTTCAGTTCTTTGCCTTGCTTTAGTTGTTTCTGATTTTCTGACTCTTTATTGGTTTGCTCCAATCCCTGCTCCTCAGCCACTCTTCTTTTCAATTCTTCATCAGAAACTGAGAAACCATAAGCACCAGAATACTACTGAGACTTTGGACCAGCTGGGAAGGTTTCCTTCATATAATCAATCACATTTCCTGAAAGCCAGATGTCTTTTATCATGGTGATGTTCTCATTCTCTTCCACCTGGAAGTGACCTTGTGGGTGCTGGTGATCTCATGGCTCTTGCCCCTGCAGAGACTTAGTATGGACCCAAGAGCACTACAGACCCCACCAGGAAAGATCCTTATGGATCTTTGCAGGGAGGGAGCAAGGCCAAAACCCCAAGAAGAAGAAAGGAGAAGGTGCCTGTCCTTAGGATTGTCTTAAATTCTCTTTTTCTTACTTCATTATTAGTGTATAGAAATACAATGGATTTATGTACGTTGATTTTGTATCCTGTGACTTTACTGAATTCATTTATCAGTTCTAGTAGTTTTTTGGTGGACTCCTTAGGGTTTTATATATATATAGTATTATGTCATTTGCAAACAGTTAAAGTTTTACTTATTCCTTACCAATTTGGGTGCCTTTTATTTTTTTCTTGTCTGATCGTTGTGGCTAGAACTTCTAGTACTGTGTTGAAAAAGGGGTGAGAGTGGACATCCTCGTCTTCCTGATATTATGGGGAAAGTTCTCAGTTTTTCACCACTGAGTATGATGTTAGCTGTGGATTTTTTCATATACAGCCTTTATTATGTTGAGGTGTGTTCCTTCTAAACCTACTTTGTTGAGGGTTTTTTAATCATGAAAGGATGTTGTACTTTGTCAAATGCTTTTTCTGCATCTATTGAAATGGTCATATGGTTTTTGTCTTTGCTCTAATTGATGTGATGTATCACATTGATTGATTTGCAAATATTGAACCACACTTATATCCTGGGAATAAATTCCAGTTGATCATGGTGAATGATTTTTAAAATGTATTGTTTGATTCACTGTGCTAATATTTTGTTGAGGATTTAAATTTTTTAAAAATTTTCATTTATTAATTTTTAAAAATTAACATGTAATGTATTATTTGCTTCAGGGGTACAGGTCTGTGAATCATCTGTTGAGGATTTTTGCATCCATGTGTATCAGATATATTGGTTTGTAGTTCTCTTTTCCTGGGGCATTTTTATCTGGTTTTGGTGCCAGAGTAATTCTGACCTCATAGAATGAATTTGGAAGCTTTCCTTCATCTTATATTTTTAGAGTGGTTTGAGAAAAATAGGTATTTACTGTTCTTTAAATATTTGGCAAAATTCACCTGTGAAGCCATCTGGCCCTGGACTTGTTGGAGGTTTTCTGATTACTGATTCAATTTCATTGCTGGTAATTGGTCTGTTCAAATTTTGTATTTCTTCTTGATACAGTTTTGGATGGTTATATGTTTCTAGGAATTTATCCATTTCTTCTAGGTTGTCCAATTTGTTGGCATATAATTTTTCCTTCTATTCTCTTATAATCTTATTTCTGTGGTGTTGGTTGTTATTTCTCCTCATTCATTTCTTTTTTTTTTTTTAAGATTTTACTTACTTATTTGAAAGAAAGAAAAAAATAGAGAGCATGCATGAGTGGAGTGAGGGGCAGAGGGAGAAGTCTCAAGCAGACTTTGAGCTGAGCATGGAGACTGACACAGGGCTTGATCCCAAGACTCTGAAATCATGAACTGAGCTGAAACCAAGAGCTGGATGCCTAACTGACTGAGCCACCCAGGTGCCCCTCCTCTTTCATTTCTGATTTTGTTTGTTTGAGTTATCTCTGTCTTTTTTTGATGGGTCTGGCTAAAGGTTTACCAATTTGCTGATCTTTGAAAAGAACCAGCTTCTGGCTTCATTGATCTGTTTTATTCTTTTCTTAAAATTTTATTTCATTTATTTCTCTTCTAATTTTTACTATTTCTTTCCTTCTACTGGTTTTAGATCTTATTTGTTCTTTTTCCTAGCTCCCTTAGGTGTAAGGTTAGGTTGTTTATTCTAGATTTTTCTTGCTTCTTGAGGTAGTCTGCATTGCTGTAAACTTCCCTTTTAGGAAGCTTTTGCTGCATATCAAAGATTTTGGACCATTGTGTTTTCATTTTCATTTGTCTCCATTATTTTTTTATATTCTCTTTGATTTCTTGGTTGGTCTATTCATTGTTTAATAGCATGTTATTTAACCTCTATGTGGGTAAATTTGTGGCTTTCCAGATTTTTTTTGTGGTTAGTGTCTTGTTTCATAATGTGGCTGAAAAAGATGTGTGGTATGACTTTGAACTTTTTGAATTTGTTGAGACTTATTTTGTGGCCTGATGTGTGATCTACTTTGGAGTATGTTCTATATGCTCCAAAAGAATGTATATTCCGCTATTTTAGGGTGGAATATTCTGAATATAACCATTAAATCCATCTGGACCAATATGTCATTTAAAGTCATTGTTGCCTTACAGATTACCTGTTTAGAGGATCTGTCCATTGATGTAAATAGGATGTTAAAGTCTCCTACTATTATTTTATTATAATAATTTATTTCTTTTATGTTTGTTATTAATATTTTTATGTATTTGGGTGCTCTCATGTTGGGTGCATAAATATTTGGAATTGTTGTATTTTTCTGTTGAATTGTCCCATTTGTGGTTATATAGTTTCCTTCTTTGTCTTTTGTTATAGTCTTTGTTTTAAAATCTATTTTTTCTGATATAAGTATTGCTACCCCAGTTTTCTTTTCACTTCCACTGGCATGATAAATACTTTTTCCATCCCCTCATTTTCAATTTGCTTGTTTTTAGGACTGAAATAAGTTTCTTGTGGGCAGCATGTAAATGGGTCTTGCTTTTTTGTCTATTTCATCACTCTGTCTTTTGATTAGAGTGTTTAGTCTGTTTACACTCAAAATAATTGTGGATAGGCATGTACTTATTGCCACTTTGTTACTTGTTTTATGGTTATTTTTGTAGTTCTTTGTTCCTTTCTTCTCTTGCTCTCTTCTTTCGGGGTTTGATGGCTTTTTTTTTTTTAGTCAAATATTTGGATTGCTTTCTCTTAAATTTTTACCTGTTACTGGTTTTTTGATTTGAGGTTTCCATTAGATTTATATGCAACATTTTATGAATATACAGTCTAATATTAGTTGATGGTCACTTTAAGTTTGAACCCATTCTAAAAACACTAAATATTTACTCCTCCTGTGCTCCTCTATTTTACATACATGGTGTTATACTTTAAATCATTTTTGGTGAATCCCTCGACTGATTTTTATAGGTATACTTAAAATTATTGGTTTTGTATTTCTTACTTTTTAAATTTAAAAAAAATTAAAAAAGATTTTGTTTATTTATTTATTTGAGAGAGAGAGAGAGAGAAAGAATGAACAGGAGTGGGGGAGAAACAGTGGAAAAGGGACAAGCAGACTCCATGCTGAATGTGGAGCCCCGCATGGGACTTGATCCCAGAACTCTGAGATCATGACCTGAGCCAAAATCAAGAGTCCGATACTTAATGAACTGGGTCACCCAGGCACCTCTTTTTCTTACTTTAAAAAAAATCCTGCTTATTATCTTTCCTTTTCATTGAAAGAATCCCCTTTCACATTTCTTGTAAGGCTGGTTTCATGGTGATGAATTCCTTGAAGTTTGTTGGGAAACTCTATTCTCTTCTTGTTTTCTGAAAAATAGCCTTCCTGGATAGAGTATTGGTTGCAGGTATTTTTCCTTTTAGTACTTTGAATACAGCATGTCATTCCCTTCTAATCTGCCAAGTTTCGGGGGATAGCCTTATGGGATTTCTCTTATATGTAACTGTTTTCTTTTCTCTCTCTCTCTCTCTCTTTTTAATAATTCTTTTTTTATTGCTACTTTTTGCCATAATTTTACTTAGTACATGTCTTTGTGTGAACTCTTTGTTGATTTTATTGGGTGCTCTCTATGCCTCCTGGATCTGGATTTCTGTTTCTTTTCCCAGATATGGGAAGTTTTCATCTTTTTTCTTCAAATAATATTTTTTGGCCCCTTTTATCTCCCCTTTCCTTCTGGGATCCCTATAATGAGAATGCTATTATGCTTCATGGTGTTACTGAGTTCTCTTAATCTATTCTTATTTTTAAATTATTCTTATTTCTTTCTCTTATTCAACTTGTTTTCCATTACTCTGTCTTCTAGGTTGTTGATTCTTCCTTTAGCTTCCTCTAACTTACTATTTATTCTTTCTAGAAGGAATATGATGATTTCAGTTATTGAGTTCTTCATTACTACTTAGTTCTTTTTAATATTTCCTGTCTCTTTGTTGAGGGTCTCACTGAGGTCCTTCACTGTTTTCTCAAGTCCAGTGAGTATCTTTATGACCATTACTTTAAATTCTTTATCATTATATTGCTTATCTCCATTTCATTTAACTCTCTTGCCATGATTTTGCCCTGTTCTTTCCTTTGGGACGTATTCCTCTCTTTCCTCATTGTGTCTAACTCTCTGTCTGTTTCTCTGTGTTAGGAAATTCAGCTGCATCTCCTGCCCTTGGAAGTAGTGACTGTATGAAGAAGAGGTCCTGTAATATGCTGCAATGTAGTGTTCCCTGTTCACCAGAACCTGGTACTTTAGGGGTATCTCCTATGTGTATTATGTGCACCTAGTGTTGTGGCCGAGCCATGTTTGCCTTCAATTTAGTCATCTTCAATGGCTCACTTTATCAGTTTGAGCAAGTTTAGTTCCTGTGTTGTTAATGTGCCAGTCTGTGGCAGCCTTGGGCTTCATTTGGGTCTAATCAGGCATTTGCCAGAGCGGTGGTCACACCAAATGGCAGGGGTTTTTCCATGTCTTATTCCTGAAAGGCCTTCATCTGTGGGCCTGGCCTGCAGTCAGACCAGATATCTGCCCCTAGCCCCATGCTTGGGCCACAGTTGGACTGGCATATGTGGTTCTCTTTCCCTTGGCCCTGGGTAGGAGTCATTTAGAGTGGTGTTGGCCACTATTAGGGCTGCTTGCACAGTGTTACATTTGTGGTCCTGTTTGGATGGACTTCTGCTGAGGGCTGGTCTGCAGGAGAACATGAGGGTAGGGTGCATGGTGTTAGCAAGGTTTGTGCCAGTCTGCTGTGGGAGGAGACCTGGATCTGCTTTGTGGAGTGCCTGTCAAGGTTAAGTTGGAGGAGGCAGGTTGCAGGAAAACTTGGGCATGGGGCTCACTGTTAGCAGGCTAGGTAGAGAGTGTTTGGACTGGTTTCTGGAAGTGTCTGTGGGTGGTGGTGGAGGGAAAGAGTTCCTACCCACTCTGTTCTTGGAGAAGACTCCTAAAGATCACTACCCCTCCAGGACATGTTCTGAGATTAGTAATTAAATCTCCTCCCCATATTACCAGTGTCTTTCAAAGTGTTGCTTTTATGTTGTATCTCTATGGTGCTGTTTTTTATACTGTTTCTTTAATGGCAGGGAATCAGTTTGCTTTGTCCTGCTGCTCTCCCAGAGCCAAGTTTGCTGATTTTTGCTGTTTTTTATACTGTTTCTTTAATGGCAGGGAATCAGTTTGCTTTGTCCTGCTGCTCTCCCAGAGCCAAGTTTGCTGATTTTTAAAGTTCCAGTGGTATCCCCACTTTCATTTGATATAAAAACTCATAAAGTTATTTCCCTCTGGTTTTCAAAGCCAAATGTTATGGAGATTCATCTTCCCAGTGTGGGTCTCCCATGCCTGAGATGCCTGGTGTGGGGTCTGCCTTGTCCTTTCTATAGGCTTGCATGTCTCTCCCTCTTGTAGGCAGTCTTGCAGTCAGTTTTATTCCTGACTGAGTGGCCACCCTTCCTACCATTTTTGATGTGGCCTCCTCTCTACCATTAGCTGTGGAGGGTCTGTTCTACCAGTCTTAGGTCATTTTCTGGCTTATTTACACTGATGTGGCTATTATCTAAGTGTGTCCATGGGGTGAGGTGAGCTTAGTATTCTCTTACTCTGCCATCCTCCCTGGAAGTCTCTGAATTACATTTTAAGCAATGTTTGCCTCTTCCTTATTACTATATATTAGATTATTAGCTTTTCTTTATTCAGTTATGTTTTAAAAATTATATATTTTGCAAGATAGTCAATACAATGTGACATTTCAATAAGTAATTTAATTTTTACATCATAAATTGCCTATCAAATAATGATATTTTGATTTTGAGTAATTCCATCCAATTATAAAATTATCAGCCTCTATTTGTTTCAATTTTATTCCACTTTCTTGATCTAAAATTGAGTATTTTATTTATTTTTTTAAAGGTTTTATTTATTGTATTTGACAGACAGAGATCACAAGTAGGCAGAGGCAGGCAGAGAAAGAGGAAGGGAAGCAGGCTCCCTGCTGAGCAGAGAGCCTGATGCAGGGCTTGATCCCAGGACCCTGGGATCATGACCTGAGCTGAAGGCAGAGGCTTTAACCCACTGAGCCACCCAGGTGCCCCTAAACATTGGGTATTTTAGGTAAAATAAAATTTCTTAAGATATTCCTTGATGTAATTTTGATGATTATGTGTGCAATCCTGAAAAGGTAGTGCCATACCCTATAGAAATTACAGACCTGGAATAACATGAAACAGGACTGAACCCTGGCTCTAGCACTTTTTAACACTACCTAATAGTCTCACATCTCAGTTTACCAATCTATGAAACAAAGATTAAAAACCAACTCCAGTGGTCTTTGGAAGATTATCAATTAAAAAATATATATGCATGTGCATGTGTGTGTATTAAAGTAAATTCACAGATAGATATTGTAGCTTATGTAAAGTTAGCCTAAATTGATCTCTCAGTAAATGACTTTTGTTAATTTTTTTTCCACATCTTAAAATAGAAATCAAGTGTAGTAGGGTAGTTAAATCTTAATTTAAAATTCTTTAAAAATGTACAGTGTATTTTACCCATTTGATTCTTTTATGAATTTTTTTGACAGAAATTATCACTTTTCTTTAATAAGTAACAACTTTTTTTCAGTAATTGTGAGGCTTTCTCATTCAGTATATTTGAAAATAATATATGCAGTATAATTTATTTACTAGGTTTTATATATAGTAAGGTATGCATAAAAAGAAGAGTTTGCCTTTCTAGAAGATTTTAGATACACAATATAAACAAAATTTTAGTGAATTAGTACTAAAGAAGAGAAAGTTTAGGTCGAAACAGCAGGTAGGATAGAGTTTATCCAGATTTAGTTTTTATGTTTGTGTGGTGGGAGAGGAAGAGATAGCCTGTAAATGGATGACATTCATGTTGAGACCTAAGTGAAAAATAAAAGAAATGGAATGGAAGAATGAAGGAGAGAGCCTTGGGTTTTTTTTTTTTCTTTTCATTTTAACAAAGGCAACTGTAAGTGCCATATTCTAGAGATACCAGGAGAGAGTCCAAAAGGATGGTCATTAGGCCTGGATTCCAAAAGCCAAGAGAAAACTTACCAATATGAACTATCACTCTTCACAGAAAACCCAAAAGACTCCACTCCAAAACTGCTAGAACTCGTACAGGAATTTAGTGAAGTGTCAGGATATAAAATCAATGCACAGAAATCAGTTGCATTTCTTTACACCAACAACAGGACAGAAGAAAGAGAAATTAAGGAGTCCATCCCATTTACAATTGCACCCAAAACCATATGATACCTAGGAATAAACCTAACCAAAGAGGCAAAGAATCTATACTCAGAAAAGTATAAAGTACTCATGAAAGAAATGGAGGAAGACACAAAGAAATGGAAAAATGTTCCATGCTCCTGGATTGGAAGAACAAATACTGTGAAAATGTCTATGCTACCCAAAGCAGTCTACACATTTAATGCAAACCCTATCAAAATCCCATCCATTTGTTTCAAAGAAATGGAACAAATAATCCTAAAATTTGTATGGAAACAAAAAAGACCTCCAATAGCCAGAGGAATGTTGAAAAAGAAAGGCAAAGTTGCTGGTATCACAATTCCAGACTTCAAGCTCTATTACAAAGCTGTCATCATCAAGACAGTATGGTACTATCACAAATACAGACACATAGATCAATGGAACAGAATAGACAGCCCAGAAATAGACCCTCAACTCTATGGTCAACTAATCTTCGACAAAGCAGGAAAGAATGTCCAATGGAAAAAAGACAGCCTCTTCAACAAATGGTGTTGGGAAAACTAGACAGCCACATGCAGCAAATTGAAATTGGATCATTTCCTTACACCACACATGAAAATAGACTCAAAATGGATGAAGGACCTCAATGTGAGAAAGGAATCCATCAAAACCCTTGAGGAGAACAGAGGCAGCAACCTCTTCGACCTCAGCTGCAGAAACTTCTTCCTAAGAACATCGCCAAAGGCAAGGGAAGCAAGGGCAAAAATGAACAATTGGGACTTCATCAAGGTCAAAAGCTTTTGCACAGCAAAGGAAACAGTCAACAAAACCAAAAGACAACTGACAGAATGGGAGAAAATATTTACAAATGACATATCAGATAAAGGGCTAGTGTCCAAAATCTATAAAGAAATTATCAAACTCAACACCCAAAGAACAAATAATCCAATCAAGGAATGGGCAGAAGACATGAACAGACATTTCTGCAAAGAAGGCATCCAGATGGCCAACAGACACATGAAAAAGTGCTCTTTATCACTTGGCATCAGGGAAATACAAATCAAAACCACAATGAGATACCACCTCACACCAGTCAGAATGGCTAAAATTAACAAGTCAGGAAATGACAGATGCTGGCGAGGATGCGGAGAAAGGGGAACCTTCCTTCACTGTTGGTGGGAATGCAAGGTGGTGCAACCATTCTGGAAAACAGCATGGAGGTTCCTCAAAAAGTTGTAAATAGAACTACCCTATGACTCAGCAATTGCACTATTGGGTATTTACCCTAAAGATACAAATGTAGTGATCCGAAGGGGCACGTGCACCCGAATGTTTATAGCAGCAATGTCTACAATAGCCAAACTATGGAAAGAACCTAGATGTCCATCAACAGGTGAATGGATAAAGAAGAAGTGGTATATATTTACAATGGAATACTATGCAGCCATCAAAAGAAATGAAATCTTGCCATTTGCGACGACGTGGATGGAACTAGAGGGTATCAAGCTTAGTGAAATAAGTCAATCGGAGAAAGACAACTATCACATGATCTCCCTGATATGAGGAAGTGGAGATGCAACATGGGGGTTTTGGGGGTTAGGAAAAGAATAAATGAAACAAGATGGGATTGTGAGGGAGACAAACCATAAGTGACTCTTAATCTCACAAAACAAACTGAGGGTTGCTGGGGGGAGGGGTGTTGGGAGAGGGGGGGTGGGGTTATGGACATTGGGGAGGGTATGTGCTATGGTGAGTGATGTGAAGTGTGTAAACCTGGTGATTCACAGACCTGTACCCCTGGGGATGAAAATACATTGAATGTTTATAAAAAAAGTAATAATAAATTAAAAAATTAAAAAAAATAAAATAACTTACCAATATGAAAATTTACTTAATAGTTTTATGAGCTTTAATTAAAAAAGTTTTTTTAAGTAAAATTGATGTGCATTTTGTGGTCTTCTAATGTATATGCCATTTACTTCATGAAAAATTTAACTATTATTTTAGTTATAACATTTAATTATCTTAGACTTCCGTATGTATTGATAGCTTGTTTTCTAAATTTCTTTTAAAAATCTGTTTTCATGATATACAAAAATTTATTGGTTAATTTAACTACATTTTGAATTTGGATATTCATACTTTAAACAACTGAATATTTTACATAATTTTAATTCCTCAATAGCAGTTAACATTTTGACACTGAACTTATCATATCATATCTTTTTAGAAAATAGCTTTTTCTCACATTTAAAACATTATGTATTTTGTATAGTCTGTGAATCTTTTACTTTTAAAATTTCAGCATTTTATATGAGTGTGTATATGTGTGTGTGTGTGTGTGTGTATTTACAAATAAACTCCAGGATCCTAGATATCAAATTCTACTTCCACTTAAAACACATTTATTTGGAATGTATTTATTTTTATTTTCTTTACTGTTCAATTATATTTTATTAGTTTTTGGCAGTGGTGCTTTTTCTTCTTTTTCAAGTTTTTATTTAAATTTCAGTTAGTTAACATACAGTGTGATATTAGTTTCAAGTGTAGAATTTAGTGATTCATCACTTACATGTAACACCCAGTGCTTATCACAAATGTCCTCCTTAATACCCATCACCCATTTAACCCCTTCTTGCTCCCACCATCCCCAAGTGCTGCTTTACAAAAAAATTAATAATACTGAGCTAAATACAATCAGGGATACTGCTAATTAAAAACTTCAACTAGAGCAGTGCCTTGATGGCTCAGTTGTTTAAGCCTCTGACTCTTGATCTTAGTTCAGGTCTTGATCTCAAGGTCATGAGTTCAAACCCTGTGTTGGGTTTCATACTGTGCATATGACTACCTAAATTTTTTTTTTTTTTTTTTTTTTTTTTTGCTTAGAACTTGACCTACCAACACTAGGTACTCAGTAAGTTTTATTAGTCAGTTAAAATTCAACAACACTTAGATTAGATGATTAGAAGAGCACTTTAAATCAATTATTTTTTACAAGTCCAAGTAAATATAAGATAAACTATTTATTTCCTTGTTTGGTTCTCATTTGTTTTGTTTTTCTGCATTGCAATTTTGTTTGTGAGATTAGAAGTAAAATCAGGTTTACATCTAATAGAAAATTATTATCATGTCCTCTGATTGGGATCTTGGGTTTGTTTGCAGGGTGGGGAGTTAAAGGAGTGAACTCAGGTGGTGAAAGGTATTAATTCTGGAGGAAATAAATGTTTGAGAAAGTTAACCTAAATAGAGATCATATTAAAAAGAGACAAAGAGATTAAGAGCTTGATGGTTTATGCTCAGCTTGTTATTTTATTTATGAACTTGAGCATTCTTTTACTTTTTTGAGACAAGTGCTATTTTTTTGAAGGACTCACTGAAGGCTTGTCTCACTTGTTTGTTTCTTAGAGTGTAAATGAATGGGTTCAACATGGGAGCTATGGATGACATTAGCACTGCCACACCCTTATTAATAGTCACCGATTCCTTTGCTGAAGGTTTGACATAGATGAAGATACAGCTTCCATAGGTGATGGAAACAACAATCATGTGAGAAGAACAAGTAGAAAAAGCTCTTTTCCTTTGTTGGGCAGAGGGGAATTGTAGAATGGTCTTGATGATGTGAATGTAAGACAGAAGAACACACAGAAGGGTCAGAATGAAGGTCAGCACAGCACAGACAATAACCAACTGCTCTATGAGCCACGTGTCTGAGCATGAAATCTTCAAGATTGGAGATGCATCACAGAAAAAATAATCAATGACATTTGAATCACAGAATTTCAAATTTAGGAACAGAGTAAGTGGTGGGAATATGATCAACAAGCCAGTCATCCAACAGCCGACTACGAGCCTCTTGCAGACTCTGTTGTTCATGATGGTCACATAATGCAGGGGTTTGCAGATGGCTACATAGCGGTCATAGGACATCGTAGCCAAGAGGAAAAATTCCATTACTCCAAAGATGTCGATGAAAAACACTTGAATAACACAAATATTATATGTAATTGACCTGTCACCTGTTGCTATGTTGTACAAGTATCTAGGGATACATGCAGATGTAAATGAAATTTCTAATAAAGCAAAATTCTGTAGGAAAAAGTACATTGGTGTTTTAAGGTGAGAGTCAACTAAAGTGAGGGATATGATGGTCAGATTCCCAGTTATACTCAACATATAAGTGATAAGTAGAAATATAAAAATTGGAATCTGAAGTTGAGGGTCATCTGTCAGTCCCAATAAGATGAAGGTTGTTACTGTGTGGTTTTTCATCACTGACTACTAAATTTTATTCAGTTTGACGTAAAATTCATAGATATTTTATTTGAATAGAGTGTGTCAAAGCTAGATGGCAATAAACAGTGACTACCAGAGATAGCATACAAAGGAACATGTGGTTTCTTTTATAAATTAATAAATGATATTGCCAATACTCTGGCTACTCAATTATTTTATTTTATTTTATGCTTTTGGCAGTTTTGTGATAGATTTTTTAAACATATTTTAAAAAATTGTTCTACCATCTCATTTTCTTTTCCCTCACAGTTTTAATCTATACCCAAGAAAGGATTTTTTCATGTGATTAAATTGTGATTCAACAAAATTATGTTTTCTTCTTATATCTAACATTTCTTCTTTATTTCAAAGATGAATATCTCAATTTAGTTTGTTTTATGCTTTTTCTTGAGGATTTGGTCATGATAAAATGTAAATCTATAACAGCTGATCTGGGCTCCATCAGGTGCTGTTGATCCATCTGTGACTTGTATTTTGCATCGTGGCACGATGACCAAGCATGTGTTTATGTCTTGTTTCATGTTTTGACATGCAACTTCCAAATTGTTGGATCACTTCTCTGACTCTCTTCTTAAGTTTCTCTGGTGGTATGTAATTTACACTCAGTGTCCACCGGACACATGATACAGAGAGTATTTTAATGCACAATTTATCTGCTTCATATGAAGAAATGTTGGGACCAATGATACACAGCTGGAAAAAACCTCACATATTTCAGTCTGTTTAAGTATGGAAAACATTGTAATACCTCATTATCACACATTATCAAGTTCAGAATCAAATTAAAAATATTTAATATATTCTCTACACACCTGTCTGTACTCTCTTTCTTACTCTAAGCTGTAGTGGCAGCATCATGCTGATTAAGAACACACCTGTTGTGAGACCTCCATCATGCAATACCTGGCTTTCCTGCCCACATCTCTATGACTTCAGGCAAGTTTCCTAACCTCTCATGCCTTCAGGGTGTTTTAATCACTAAAATGGAGATAATAAGAGTATCTACCATATACAGTTAAGATGATTAGATGAGGTAATATATTTATGATAAAATCTGATGCATAGTATATGCTTCATATATGGCAGCTACTATTATCTCTGTCCTACAGATAATTCATGTGACTGACATCAAAACCACAAAATCCTAAGTGGGATTTATGGTCTGTATAAGTGATACCTTCCTTCTACTCCACATTTCTTATAGTAAGAGGAATAGATTATATTTACTGAGAATTTATCATGTCGTAGGTTTTGTGTTAAGTGGTTTACACTGGTAATCTATCTGGAAAAAAAATCTCTCCTTCCACATCTCTCTCTGTTCTTCCACATTCCATCTTTACTTCCTAGTCTCCAAAACTACCCAGGTACAACTCCTTATTTGTGATTTTCACTTTGAGCATCATTTCTACTGAGAAGTTTTCTCAACTTTATGTCTGTATTGACTGGTCCTTATTTATGCTCTCATAACAAATAATTGTTACTTCCATTTTAGCACTTTCAGTGAGAAGGTAAGTTTGTTGAAATCAGGGACTGCTGTCTTTTTTACTGGGATAGCTCTGAAACTAACAATCCTAGACTTACAGTCAATGGTAAGACATATTGTTGTATAAATACATATATATCTTATTCATTTGCCTATATATTCAAAGCTATCTTCTGTCCTATTTGGGTGTCATCTTGAAACTGCTTTCTGGGGCGCCTGAGTTGTGCAGTCAGTTAAGTGTCTGACTCTTGGTTTAGGCTCAGGTCTGATCTTGGGGTTGTGGGATCAAGCCCCAGGTCAAGCTCTGCCCTCAGTGGGAAGTCTGCTTGAGATTCTCTCTCTCCCTCTCTCTCTGCCCCCCCATCTCTCTCTCTCTCTCAAATAAATGAATAAATTAAAAAAATCTTAAAAAAAGAAACTGCTTTGTCACTAATTTTAATTATTAAACTTTTATATGTGCCAGTATCTAACATTAATAGTTCAAGCAGCATGAAAGGTAATAACAGCAAAAAGGGTGGTGGTTTCATGATATGCATGAATGTTATTACCTTTCATGCTGGCTGAACTATTAACTGGCATCTGTGACTTACTTTAGCTTTCAAACAGTTAAATAGTTTTATTTTTCTTGGTAGTTGTTTTGCTTTCTTGAGGACTCTGTCAGTAAGATATTCAAACTGGAAGTAAAAAATTTACATATTTAAATAATAATTTTTCACATTCTATTTTTCTTAAAATATATTATAAATATTTTTACATTTCTATTATAAAATATACTTCTTTTAATTCTATTTAATTTCAATCCACTGTATTTATGTAATTCCAGTTTTTTAAAATTGAATGTAATCTATTTTTTTTTTTTTTGTGTGTGTGTGTTCCAAAACTCATTGTTTATGCACCTCACCCAGTGCTCCATGCAATACGTGCCCTCCTTAATACCCAGGCTCACCCAACCCCTATTCCCTCCCCTCCCAAACCCCCACTTTGTTTCTCAGAGTCCACAGTCTCTCATCATTTGTTTCCCCCTCCAGTTTCCCCCAGCTCTCTTCTCCTCTCCATTTTCCAATGTCCTCTGTGTTATTCTTTATGCTCCACAAATAAGTGAATCCATCTGATAATTGACTCTTTCTGCTTGAATAATTTCACTCAGCATAATCTCCTCTAGTCCCATCCATGTTGATACAAATTTAGGTATTCATCATTTCTGATGCTCTTTATTTTGGTAAATTCTTATTATTTCAAAAATTTATATGAAAATATATCAATTTCCAACACCCTTTTATAAATCTTTGCTTTCTACAAAGGTTAAAATGTCTGCAAAACCAAAAACCTTTGTTTTCTACAAAGGTTAAAATGTTAAAATATATCAATTTCCAACACCCTTTTATAAATCTTTGTTTTCTACAAAGGTTAAAATGTCTGCAAAAACCAGGTTTTTATGAACACTATTGCATGATTTTGTAATAATTCCTGCAAATGAAATTTCAAGGAAAAAGATACTCACTTAGAAATTTTGTATACATTTACAAAGGTATGATCTATAAACTTCATTCCTATCATGGTTTCCTTCAACTCACTATGCCACTTTAATTGTATCTATGCTAAAGTTACTGTAATGTATTGTGTCTTTTTTCAAGATTATTGACACATATTTTATAAAGGCTGGTGCTGTTGGGTGTTAATTCATACAATTTACACCATGAAATAGTCATCTGTTCAGTTTACATTTAAAACTTTTATTCTTGTCTTCCACAGAAAAATATTTTTTTCCCTCTTAAACTTCCATTTATGTCTCTTTAATGCATATTTTCATATTTTGAAACTGAAGTTTAAGAACTCACTAATTTTTGCATTGGCTTAATAGTTGTTCTATAGTTTTTCCTTAGCTATCACACTTAGTGTTACTAACATCCTCAAAAACTTTTTTAGTTTTGAAATAGTATCTCCAGATTTTGGGTGTCTCTTATATAAGTGGATAGAAGGCAACATGCTTTTCAATTTCCTGGCAAAAATCAGTTAGCTTGTGCTGTGACTGGCTCTCATTTGTCCTGTAAAATACTCACTTTTTCCAGAGATGAGGGCAGGATTATCTCTCACTGTATGCCCAGTTACTACAACTAAACCCCAAGGTTTACTGTCACCTTCACCGGACTCCAGTGACAATGATTTTTTTTGAAGAACTTTGATCTTCCCAGGAACTAAAGGGGCACACAATAATAACTACAAAGGATAATTTTAATGAAGTGGAAAGATACTCTCAAGCCTGCTTAACTTCCTCAATCTGTTATTCCTCACTCCAGTGGCTCCTAGAGCTTTACATGGTACCGTGCTCTTTCTTGGACCCTCTAGGTGGTAACCCTTGTTCCAAAATGTTTTTCATTTATTCCATTCATTAATGCTGTTTTTAAGAGACAAGGTTTAAGAAAATAGTTTTCATCTTTAAGAGAGTTTTATATTTTAGGGGCACATGGGTGGCTCACAGGGTTAAGCCTCTGCCTTTGGCTCAGGTCATGATCTTGGGGTCCTGGGATTGAGTGATGCATTGGGCTCTCTGCTTTCCCTGTCTTTCCCCTGTCTCTGCCTGCCTCTCTGCTTACTTGTGATGTCTCTCTCTGTCAAATAAATAAATAAAATCTTTAAAAAATATTAAAAAAACAAGAGTTTTATATTTTAAAAATGATCTAGGATGACAAACTTTGTCAATATTATGTAAGTTGTCGTATCAGTGATTTTAATGTAATATACGTCTTCTCTTTAAAGAGAAAATGAGTGTGTGGCAGAGATAACTTCTCACTGCACATAACTCTACATTATTTTTATGTAAACTATAAAAAGCAGCATCAAAAAATACATCTCAGAAAGATCTGTGTCTTTATATAATAAATATTATTTACATCTGATTTTGGTAAATCATGTTACATTTGCTTTTCAGAGAAAAATTAACATGTAAATTTACCAAAGACAGAAAAAGATGAAAGTAAAGATAAAAAGTAAAATGAAGTGACCCCTATACTTACCCTATACTTATACTTAACCTTCCAAGGGTTAATTTTACCTTCAGTTAATTATTTAACAATGAGCCCTAAAAGCTAATTTGATGAAGAGGATCTATTAGAAAAAGTTTGTGTGGGATTTACTAGGTTCTCGGTTTATTACTCTACTTACCCTGCCTAATGCTCTGGGAGAGCCTAGAACTCCTTGTATTTTTCATCTTCAACACACTGAGATTTTCAGACCAAGAATTTTGGTCCTTTTTTTGCCCAGGAAGTATTTTGTAGCTCTCTCTTGGTTGAAAGTAAAATATAGTTAAACCATTTCCCCCTCTTGTTTTGAAGTCACCATTATGACTTCTCTGGAAAGGATAAGAGGCTTTTACACTATTAAGATTTATATGATAAATTTCAAACTAAATAATAAACAACTAAGTCCTTGGTGACCCAGTTGCAAACATCACTAATTAGCCTTTATAATGAATCTGGGCAAAAATCCTAAAATGCAGCAGTGGGGTCAGTGTCCTTAGAGACACAAAGATAAACAATAACAACAGACACAGGTCAAGAGGCAACAGTAAAAAACCAGATGGTCAAGAAGTAGTCTGCGTTTCCTGCCTTCCTTTCCTAAAATGTATGGAAGCTGAAAGATCACAACTCTATTCCAGTAATCATTTTTTCTCAATCATTAAAAAGGATAAAACAGGAAAACATTAGAAAACTCAAAGCAATTAATTCTTTTTAATATTTTAAGGAAACATATGAACACATATGAGTATTTATAAAAATAAAAATACTTTTTCATCTTTGCCTTTCAGCACTTCCTAAGGTGGGTCTATATAGATTCACATATAGTTTTTAAAAATTCATGCAAAGATATCTTTTCTTTCCATAATAAACTTAATTGTGCATATTATCATATATAGTTTTCACATCAAGCTACTATATTTACACAATAAACACCTGGTTTGGGCATTCACTACTGCTTTTCATTTTCATATTATTTCCTTGGATTAATCCTGAGCACTTAGAAAAAAACTATAGTTTATGCTGTAGTAATTTCTTGAGATCTGGGTTGTAACAGTAACTTTTCTTTCATCTTACAATAATATGTAACATATCAAAATGTGTGCAGTATAATTGTGTAGAGGGAAATTTTTATTTAAATATAAAATTTAGAAAATTTAATATATTGAAAACCAGTGACCTAAACATTCACTTTAAGAGACTATAAGAAGAACAAGCTAAAACAAAATAGTTAGAAGGAAGAATAATAAGAGTAAAAATCAGTTCTATAGAGAATAAATATAATATAAAAAAACAATTGCAATTAAAAAATAAGTTTTTAAGAAAGTTAAACTTGTAGGTATAGTCAAGAAGAAGCAAAAGAATAAAAATGGGAAATTATCCAAATGAAAAACAGGAATATCAATACAGATGCAACAGATATTAAAAGAATAATAAAGTATGTCATAAAGAACATTAAGCCAATAAAATAGCTTACCTAAAATAGCATATTAATTTATGTTAAAAGCACAACTAAAAGAATTAGAAAGAAAAAGAAAATATAAAGATATGTCAATGTAAGTCAAAATCATTGACTCCATAATTAATAATCTCACAAAAAAAATTCAGGGCCAAATGGCTTCACTAGTAAATTAGTCCAAATATTTAAAGAAAAAAAATTATACTAATTTTATATAAACCAACCCAGAGAAGAGTAAAAGGAAGAATAATTCTCAACTTGGTTATGAGGGCAGAATACTTTCATGCCAAAATTGGAAACAATTTTGCAAGAAGTTAAATTACAGGTTGATTTCTGTCATAATAATCATAAAAATCCTTGAATATGAATTATCAAGTTAAACAGAGTGTTAGAAAATGATATGTGTAACCATAAAGTGAGGTTTATTACAGAAATTCTAGGTTGGCTTAACCATTGAAAATCAATAAATACAATCCACCGCATTAGTAGAATGAAGGAAAAAATATGATAATCTCAGTAATGTAGAAAAAAGCATTTTATAAACCATAATTCCCACTCATTATTAAACATTCTCAGCAAACTAGGAATAGAAATTAAGTTTGTTAGTCTGATAAAGGGAATCTAGAAAATATGTTACTATTTTTTAGTGAAATATAATTGACATACAATATACTTTTTTTTCAGGTGTAAATTACAGTGACTCAATATTTTTACACATAAAAAATGATCCTCGTGATAAGTCTAGCTACCATCAGGCACTTTACAAAATCATTACAGTATTCTTGGCTATATTGCCTGTGTTGTACATTACATCTTCATGATTCATTTTATCACTGGAAATTTGTACCTTTTAATTTCCTTCACCTCTTTCACCTGCCACCCAGCCCCTAGCTCCTCTGGAAACCATTTCTTCTATCTATGAGTCTGTTTCTATTTTGTATTTTAAAGATTTATTTATTTATTTTAGAGAGAGAGAGCACTGGGGGCAGGGACAGAAAGAGAGAGAGAGAGAGTCTCAAGCAGATTCTGTGCTAAGCACAGAGCATAATGTGGGGCTTGGTCTCACAATCCTGCAATCATGACCTGAGCCAAATCCAAAAGTCATTCAACTGACTGTGCCACCCAGGCACCCTTGTTTTGTGTTTTTGTTCATTTGTTTTCTAGATTCCACATATAAGTGAAGTCATATGGTATTTGTCCTTCTCTTATTTCATGTAGTGTAATACCCTCCAGGTTCATTCATGTTGTCACAAATGGCGAGATTTCATTCTTTTTTATGGCTGGGTAATAGTCCATTACAGATTATTTATATAATACATATAATTATGTAAATATATTTTATTAAGTTCTATAAAATACATATTAACATGTATATATAATATGTATTATAAATAATACATCATTTTATACATTATATATATCCTACCTTCTTTATCCATTCATCTATCAATGAACACATAAGTTATTTCCATATCTTTGTTATTATAAATAATGCCACAGTGAACATAGGGGTGCAGTAATATGTCTCTTCAAATTGGTGTTTTTATTTTCTTCAGATAAATACTCAGATGTGGAATTGTTTAATCATTTGGTAGTTCTATTTTTAATTTTTTGAGGAACCTGCATGCTGTTTTCTAAAGTAGATGGACCAATTTACATTTCCACCAACAGTAGACAAGAGTTCCCTTTTCTCTATAGCCTCACAAATATTTGTTACTTTTTGTCTTTTTGATGATAGCCAATTTGACTGGTATGAGGTAGTATATCATTGTGATTTGGTTTGCATTTCCCTGATGATTGGTGAAGTTGAACATGTGCCTGTTGGCCTTCTGTATATCTTTGGGAAAATGTCCATTCAAGTTCTCTGTCCATTTTCTGACTGGGTTGTGTATTCTTTTTCATATTAACTTGTGTAACTTTTTTACATATTTTGGATATCAACCTCTTATCAGATGTATGATTTGCAAGTATCTTCTCCTATTCAGTAGTTTGCCTTTTTGTTTTGTTGATGGTTTACTTCACTGTGCAGAAGCTTTTCAGTTTGATGTAATCCCATTTGTTTATTTTAACTTTTATTGCCCTTGAGGAGAGTGGTCCCCCCCAAACTGCTGAGACCAATGTAAGAGAGCTTATTTCCTTTGTATTCTTCTAGGAATTTTATGATTTTAGGTCTTACATTGAAGTCTTAAATAATTTTTACATTTATTTTTGTATATGGTGTAAGATAGTGGTCCAATTTTTTTTTTTTGCACATAGCTGTCCAGTTTTCCCAACACAATTAATGAAGAAATTGTCTTTTCCCCAAGGTATATTCTTGCCTCCTTAGTCATAGGTTGATTAACCATTTGTTTGGGTTTATTTCTGGGCTTTCTATTGTATTCCATTGATCTTTTTACCTGTTTTCACTCCAGTACCACCACTCTATTTTGATGACTATAACTTTGTAATATAATTTGAAATCAAGGCATGTGATACCTAATCTATAGATTGCTTTGGGTAGTATGAACATTTTAACAATATCATTTTTTCCAATCCATGAGCATCGAATATCTTTCCATTTATTTGTATCTTCAATTTACCTCATCAGTGTTTTATAATTTTCAGAGTACAGACTTTCAACTCCTTGGTTAAATTTATTCCTAAGTATATTATTCTGAATGCTGAAATCTTTTCTGTTTAGTTGAGGAATATAACAGGATGTCCACTCCTACCATTTCTATTTATTATTTTACCAGGGGGACCTAGACAGAGCAATAAAGAAAAAAATAAATATAGTAGCCTGTAATTATTTGCATATTATTTTATTGTGTGCTGACATATTTAAAATACACCACATGTAAATCACTAGAATTAATCACTAAATTTAAGAATTAGTAATTACTAAATTTGGGAAGATTGCTAGATAAAAGTCAATATTAAAGAACAATAGTACCTCTAAAGCTAGCAACAAACAATTAGAAAATAAAAATTAAAAAATTCCATGTAAAATAGCAATGTATTATCAAAGGCTGAGGAATGAATCTATCAAATACCAGAAATATGTCTATCGATATTGTGCAAGGCTTCTATACAGTTAAAATGAAAATATTTTTGAAAGTAATCAAAGACACAAATGAGACTGTTTTAGTGGATTAGAGTTCTTAATGTTATAATGACATTAATTTCCCCCAAATTGGCCTGTTGGTTCAATGCGATCTTAAAATCACTGAAGATAATTTTTTACTTGTAGAAGTTGCCAAGGTTTTTAAAGTTTTATGAAAAAAAAAGGACTGATAAGAACAAAGTAAACTTGAGGAAGTAGAAGACAGTTATTTGGATTACACTACTTGATATGAAAACTTATTATAAAGCTACTATAAATAGAATAGTATAGTGTTGGTTCAGAGATAAGCATACCAATGGAATTAAATGATGAAACCTCAAAAAGATTCACTCACATATCAACTGATGATGACAAAATTGCTGCTGATTTCAAGGAGAAAAGTGAATCTTTTCAAGAAATAATTCTGTTATTTTGATATTCACATGGAAAAAAAGACCATAGTTATCTATCTCAAACCATAGAAAAAGTCAAGTTTACATGGGCCATTAACCTTTGTAAGAACTGTGTTCTTACAAAGTTCTTACTGTTTGTAAGAACTGTGAGTGAAACTTATAGAATAGAACATAGTTATCTACCTTCATGATGTTTAGTTAACAAAGATTTCTGAAACAACAAATCCCCCAAAACAAAACAAAAAACAAAGAACCCTCTATCAACAACAGAAATGAAAGGATGGATTGGACTTCATTAAAGTTAAGATCTTTTGTTTTACAAATTTAACATAAACAACATGAACAGATAAGACATAGATAAGAGATAACGTCAGTATTTGCCACTGACAAAGGACTGACATATAGAAAATTAATAAAACTCCTAAAAAATTCAAACAGAAAGAAATCTAATAGAAAGGACAAATTATTTGAATAAGCACTTCACAAAATAAGATGTCTGATATCTGAAAAACATATAACAGGGTATTCAACATCATCAGTCATAATATGGCTAAAGTTAATAGGTCTGACAAAGTTTCATGTTGGCAAGAATATGAAGCAATTATAATCCATATATATTGCTGACAGGAAGATAAATCAGTACACTATTTTTGAGTGTTGTTTGAAAATGTCAACTAAGCTAAACATATGGCTAAGAGATAGCCTATCAATTCACTTTTAGTTCTATATTCTACAGATATGAGTGTTTATGTCTGCCAAAAAACATGTACAAAAATGTTCTTTGACCTTTATTTATAATAGTCACATATAGGAAACAACCTAAATATTTATTAATAGGAGATGGCTAAATTAATTGTGCTATATTTCTATAATTGACTAGAACTTATAAATTGCTAACACAACAACTTGGACCACTCTATGGACACGATGTCAAACAAATGAAACTAGACCCTGAAGGGTACATTCTGTGTATTTTTATTCATTTGATGGTCATGATTATACAAAACTGAGCTTTGGCATTGTACATTCTGTGTATTCCTATTCATTTGATGCTCGTGATTATACAAAACTGAGCTTTGGCATTGTAAGTCAGTGGAGCAGATGCATTTGGGAGGATATTGACATTGAGTGGTATGAAAGAGATGTCTGGGGTGCTGAAAATGTGCTGTATCTGGATCTGTGTGATGGTTACATGAGTATCATTGCTTTTGAAAACTCATCAAGCTGTACACAGTGAATTATGTGCTATATTACATATTATCATCAATGTTCAAAAATTTATATTTTTAGAGAGTCATACTGAAATGTATATGAAATAATGTATGTATCTGTTTCAAGTAATCAAGTAGGGGTTGGAAGGAATAGACCTGTTTGTAGATGAAACAAGTTGGCTATAAATTGATTCTTGTTGATGTGATTGAGACAGTACTGTGCATTATGAAATTTTCTCTATATAAGTTGAAAAGAAATGAAGTGTTTAACATACAGCTTGGTGTAGAATAAGCACTCAAAAATAATTTGTTGTTGATATTAAGATTTTTTAAAAGATATTTTTAATATTTTAGACATTTTAAGGAATTTAGGAGACTAGTTGTAATTATTCTTGGGCTGAAAAAGCCTTAGAACAAGACCTGTTGTCTTAGAACAAGACCTGGAGGACTATAACTTCTCAGTCTGGGCCCTCAGGTAAGCTATTATTAGTGGGCCTGAGCAGTAGGGGCTTTTATCCTATAATGCAGGCCTCCTCCAACAACTTGTCTCAAGACAAGTGAGGGTTATTATTGCAATCTAAATTCCCAGAAACTGATAATTTCTAATAACTTAGTCATTAAGTCCACTCATCTCTGGAAACACCCAGTTTATCAGATCAGGGGCTCTGGACAAGGAGGATATAATTCTTAGTATTGTCTCCTTGGGAGTGAGGGCATCTACTAGACCAATGAAGGAAATGGGAGAAGGTTGGGCAAAGGTGAAAAAATGATGTGGAAAAAATGATTCCACCACAGTCAGAGCTTTTGTATGAACTGAAGTTAATGCTGTACAACAATTGGTACAGTGAGTTGCCAAAAAGCTCTGCCTGCATTAGAAGGAGCTTCCCAGGATTCCTGAACTCATTGCACTCAGCCATCCTTCCTGCCTACTCAATGCCAAGGAGTATTGCTCTTAAAAAACCACATTGCTTACATATTCAGATTCCTATTTTTTATCTTAATTTATATATTTAAAAGTTCAACACTTTTTAAAGTAAAATTAGAGTTATGTTATGCTAGTGATCACTACATTTATATTTTCTTTCTAAAGTTCTTTTCATTCTTAACCCACAGATTAATTTCATTTGTACATTATTAATCTTACATTAAAAAGATGTACTGCATTTTATGGGTTAAGTCTCTGTGAGCATTTTTTAATATTAGGGTTAATATTTTTAAATGTTACTTATACTGATTTCATTCCATGTAGGTTTTGCTTGAGAAGTCTTATGAAGACATCTTTTTTGCTAGAAGTGTTTCTTTGAAGTTTTCTTTAGTCAAATACAGAATTTTGGGTCTAATAAACAGAACCTATATTCCGAGTCCACTACTAACCTGCACTGCTTAAATATCTGAAGCATTCCAATAGAAAGGTGATGTAAGCCACATATTTAATTCAGACATTTCTATAGCCATATTATAAATTAATCTCCCTGATATGAAGAAGTGGAGATGCAATGTGGGGGGTTAGGGGGGTAGGAGAAGAATAAGTGAAGCAAGATGGGATCAGGAGGGAGACAAACCCTGTGACTCTTAATCTCACAAAAAAAACTGAGGGTTGCTGGGGGAGGGGGGTTGGGAGAGGGGGATGGGGGTATGGACATTGGAGAGGGTATGTGCTATGGTGAGTGATGTGAAGTGTGTAAACCTGGTGATTCACAGACCTGTATCCCTGGGGATAAACATATATTGTATGTTTATAAAAAAATAAAAAATAAATAAAAAAATTAAAAAATAAATCAGTTTAAATGGTATATTTTATGTAATCAAATATATCAAATATTATTTCACAATCAAGGTCCCTGAAATGTCATTATAATTTTGTTTTACTTCCTTGTTTTTCGAGGTGTCAATGAATGGGTCCAGGAAGTAGTTCTGAACATAGGAAGGAGGGAGCCCCGTCATGCCCTTATTAACAGCCACTGTTTTCATGGCTGACTGTGTACTATAGATGAAAGTACTGCTTCTATAGGTTTCCTTTGAGTTGTAGTCATTTCTGCACCTAATTAAGATACATTTCATGTTTTTCCTTATTTTCTATTTTTTACCTGTTTCTCAATAACCAATGCATATAGTTATAAGGGTGAGGAAACAAATACAGATACAGATATATAACCACTGTCTTTAGAAATTTACTTGTCCTCTGAAAAACAATCTGAGGGTTATGAAGGGGCGGGGAGTGGGAGGTTGGGGGAGCCTGGTGGTGGGTATTATGGAGGGCACGTATTGCATGGAGCACTGGGTGTGGTGCATAAACAATGAATTCTGTTACACTGAAAAGAAATTAAATAAAAAAATGAAAAACAAAAACAAAACAAAACAAACAAATAAATAAATAAATAAATTTACTTGTCTTTTAACAAGAATTGTTAGCACTTTTACTTCAAATTAACCTGCTATTCAGTGATTTTTTGAGTATTCAAAATTGTAAGAATTTACATTTTATAATTCAGCTTAGGCATTAAGAGGCAAACATTTGTCATAGCTTCCTTTTTATCACTTAAAGATATTTTTGTTGTTTATAATTGTGAAAGGTGGAATAAAATGGAGTCATTGGTGTCAAGGGGTTTTAAAATGCATCTGGGAGGCCATTAAGGAGGTGGGCTATATGCTTGTCCTCATCAGGTAAAACCATGAACTTCTGAACCGGGCCTAATCCCAAATACCTCAAGGACTCTGCAAGAATATTTACAACTTGCTGCAGTAATGGACATTTGCTTAGTGATGGCCTTAACAACCAGTTATGTTTAGCCAAGATTAGTTTTCTGCTGCTAACACCAATCGAAGTTTTTGTAGACAACTTACATAAGCATTCCCTTTTTGTCTTTAAAACCCCTGGTTTTTGCTTCCTAGTAGGACATTGCTGCGCAACTCTGGTACCTGAATTCTTTGATCCCAAATACACACTTTTGCTTGACTATTGCTTCCTGACAATTGTAGGTTGACAGTGATGTTCATATTTTATTTAATGCACTAGTCACATATCCCTTCTAAAGTGTAAGGCATTTAAGGGCAAGAAACCTGTAGGTTTTCTATTCTATCTCCAGTGCCTGAAATGGTCCCTGGCATCAAAAAATGCTCTTAAAAGCTAGAACTGGAGAAGGCAATAGACACAATTACTCTATCCAAAATATACAATTAACTCATTGGTTCTGCTTATTTTGTCTCATTTTGTTTGCAGTTTTGTAAAGGCTTGTTAAGATGTGAAACTTTCTTTTGTTTCCTAGAAATGTATCACATTTTCTTTTTCAGAGAGCTTTGCTTGGGTGGCTCGGTTGGGGGTCTGCCTTGGGCTCAGGTCATGATAGTCCTGGGATCAAGCCCCTAGTCAGGCTCACTGCTCAGCAGGGAGTCTGCTTCTCCTTCTCTTCTTCCTCTACTCCTCCCCTGACTTGTGCACTCTCTCTCTCTTAAAAAAATAAATAAAAATTTTTTTAAAGAAAGCTTTCTGAAATAGACTCTTAGCTAGAAAGGAATGACATAAAAATCTAAAGATATATACTTAGGAACTAAAGATATTTTTATGAAAACGTGGTACCTACTTTAGCAAATACTATTACTTCTTTGAGAATAATGCAATTCTTTTGATTGAGTCTTTGACAGCTTGTTTTACTTGCTTGTTTCTCAAGGTATAGATGAAGGGGTTCAGCATAGGAGCAGTGGATGTAGTAAGGACTGCCACACCCTTATCAGTGGCCACTGATGTCTTTGCTGAAGGCTTAACATAGATGAAAAAACAGCTTCCATAGGTGATGGAGACTACAATCATGTGGGAAGAACATGTAGAAAATGCCTTTTTTCTTTGCTGGGGAGAAGAGAATCGTAGAATAGCCTTGATGGTGTATATGTAGGAAAGAAGTACACATATGAGGGTCATAATGAAGGTCAACACAGCACAGACTATGACCATCTGCTCTATAAGCCATGTTTCTGAGCATGATATTTTTAGGAGGGGGGATGCATCACAGAAAAAATGGTCAATAACATTAGAGTCACAGAATTCCAGATCTAGGCCCAGGCTAAGTGGTGGGAGAATGATCAAGAAGCCGTCTGTCCAGCACCCAAGGATGAGTCTTCTACAGACCCTCTTGTTCATGATCGTCACATAAGGCAGGGGTTTGCAGATGGCAACATATCGATCATAGGACATGGCCAGGAGAAAAAATTCTGTTACACCAAAAATATAATTAAAAAAAATCTGAAGGGCACAATTGTCATATGTGATTGCCTTGTCATCTGTTGATATATTGTACAAATATCTGGGAATACAAGCAGAGGTAAATGAGATCTCTAAGAAGTAGAAATTTTGTAGGACAAAGTACATGGCATTCTGAAGGTGAGAATCTATGAAGGTAAGGGAGATGATTGTCAGGTTCCCAGTTATACTCAACATATAAGTGAAAAATAGAAAGATGAAAATCATAATCTTCAGTTGTGGATCATTGGTCAGTCCCAACAGGATAAAAGTTGTTATTGTGTGGTTTCTCATCATTGACTTCTGACTTCAATCAATCTGCATTTAAAATTCAGGTATATTTGATATAGATGCAATGGTAATTAATGGGAAAAAAAACTAAGCAAATAATCACATGCATTTACAAAATTTTTGTTTACAAATATTATCAATACACTGGTATTCTAGGTTCTACAATTGGGTGTTTTTGGTAAATTCAGAAGATAGTTTAAAAAATCAGAAAAATCTTTATCACACTCCAAAATGTTATGGGTGCTTCCTTCTTATTACATTTTATTTGCAATTTATATATTTTTTACTTATACCTGGAATTTGATTTTCCCGACAGATAGATTTGACTGCTAATGTTTTGTGAGATCATTTTGTCCCTATTCACAGACTGAGTCCTAAAGCTGAATCTTAAACTTTCATTATCACCTTCATACGTTTCCCTGAAGTTTTGTTTTGGTAAGGAGCAAATCACAAATAGTTTGAGTCTCACTATATAGTCTCTACATATCCATTATTGAAGATGATGAGCTCTAGTATTATAATTTTATAAATATGTGTTTCCTTAAACAACCCCTTTCTCACTCACCCATTTCCCTGACTTTCATATTTTCTTTTTAAAATTACACTAATTTCCCACTGTGGTATGGAAGACAGGAAGTATCTTGGTGACAAATATATGTATAGAATGATAATATGTATGTGTTGGATGTAAGATATATAGGGATCTAAAAAATAATTACAATTTTTCTTAGTTTTCAAACTGTTTAGTTGAGGTTGAAACAAATTTCAAAATATTGTTCTTAATATCACTAACTACAAAAAATTTCAGATTGAGCTATTAAACACATTCTTCAAGCATGGCTTGCTTTAATTGTGACTCAGTTTTTATAATCTACAGAATGGAAATAATATTTTCCTTCATCAAAAAATTAAAGACTAATATATAAAGTACTTAGAATGTACATGGCTGATAAAGTGTTAAGTTTATTTTAACTACTTCAATTACCTTGTCCAGAATGATTTACCTTTTAGTTACCTTACATTCAATCATCAATATGCTATAGCCCTGTTTTGTTCTCAAGAACCTACTGAAATAATATGTGCCAGAATTTATCACTTTTGTTTTTTTGCTTTTAAAGTTTAGGAAATTTCTAAGTAGAATGTGTACCTTCAACCACCCAATATTCATAGCATTCTCTCATAACTTACCTTAATACCACATACATGTTTACCTGCCATTTTTTTGCTTTCTAATCTCTAGATACTTTTTTTTGCTGGTCTCTCATATGTTGACATAATTCTTAACACTTTTTTAAAAAAGATTTTATTAATTTATTTTGTCAGAGATAGAGAGAGAGCACAAGCAGAGGGAGTAGCAGGGAGAAGGAGAAGCAGGCTCCAGGGAGCCTGATGTGGTACTCGATTCCAGGACTCTGGGATCATGACCTGAGCCAAAGGCAGATGCTTAATGGACTGCATGACTCATGTGTCCCAGGTGTTAATACTTTTTTACTTCTTAAAACAATGCTCCCTTTGAGTGTTTTCTTGAACTCCTAATTTCTAAAAATGATTGCACTTCAGTTACATAAACAAATGCACTCCAGACATAAATGAATGTCCAAAATGAAACTCTTAATTTTCTGTACTCTTATCCTATTTCTCCCCCTGTTTTTTTTAATAATTTAACTTGTATATTTATTGAAGCTTTATTATATGCTAGATACTGAAACCTGCATTTTATTATCTATCATTTATCATTTATCATTTTATTATCTATCTGGAGTAATCTTCCCTCCACTGTGCTGTGTTTCCCCACCCAATCTCGGTTTCCAGTCTCCAGTTTTGCTGGGCATGCACATCCTCAGCCAGCCACTGGTTAATAGTTTTTAGTTCCCAGAATTTGAATTTGTGAGATGTATCACTTCATCATGGAATTCAAATTATGCAGCTCTTAGGTGACCTCTTATTTATTGTTGCTTAAACTAATCTCTGATAAGATTATACACTATCCAAGAATAAAGTGCTCTAAAAATGATGTTTAATACCCAGATTAGAACTGACATTGCTAAGTTTTTTAAAAAAATATTTATTTTAGAGAGACAGAGCATGTGTGTGAGGTGGGGGCGGGGCAGAGGGAAAGGAAGAGAGAGAGAGAATCCTAAGAAGACCCTGCACTCAGCACGGAGCCCAGCCTGATGCAGGGCTCCATCCCTGGATTCTGAGATGATGACCTGAGCCAAACCCAAGAGTTGGTTGCTTGACTGACTGAGCCACCATGGTGCCCTTCCATTGCTAAATTTTATACAATCAGTAAAGATTCACTTACTATAGGTGAATATGACCCAGTCTCATAACAAATGTAACTGAAATGACAGGATTCATAATACTTACACTCTGGCAGTTAATCATAGCTTCTTTCTATTAAGTTAACTACAATTATTCTTACAGCTACAACTTGAAGATGCGTATAATGTTGAAAACTAGCAACAAAACTTCTGGTCGCTACTGGCTGAGTCTGGCCACTCCTGCAGTAACAGCTCTCAGGAATATACATAATTTCCTTGCAGTTTTTATCTTCAGGTGATTGTATCAATTCCCGCACAATAGCTGTAGTGCCATCACAAGCCTAAGAAATAGGTTTTTTTGTTTTTGTTTTGTTTGTATTTTTAAAAACTTTCAGCCATTGAGAAGAAAAACAGGTTCAAGCGCACTCTGGAAGAGTGTATGTTATGAACTGTTCTGCTGAGAGAAGAGAATTTTCCAGTTTCCCAAGATTGATATTTATTTGCCATGTCTGCAGCAAAATTAATAAACAGAAGAGTCCTTGGTGACCCAGGTTCAAAAATCGCTAATGAGTCATCTGTGTAATCATCTTGTATCATTTGACCTTAGGGTAAAAAAACAAAAACAAAAATAAAAGTAAACTTAACACAGTAGCAGTGGGAACATGTCCTTTAGAGACAGGAAAAGCAACAGAGTCATTTAAGAGACTGGTAGGAGAACATTGACTCTTAAACTAGTCCAGTTTTTTTTTTTTTTTAAAATTCTTACGGTGTAAGGTAGTTAAAAGATGATAGATCTCCCTCTCTGCTTTTTCGAATAGTTATGGAATGAACAAATTACATGTTAAAACATTTGATTAGATATATAACAAAAGAAAAATCACTGTGAAATATTAGAGGTAATATTTTGGAGAATACCTTTCATTCTTTCCTTCCTGTAAACATATGCATGTTTGTCACATAGTAAGTACAAATGCATGAACATTAAATTAAAAATACCTCTGTATTGAGATATACAATTTGTCTCAGTTATTTTACCCTTAGAAGTGTGTGAATCTTATATCTTAATTATTATTGAGATGCATCATTTAAAATCTATTTAATTTTAGTACACTATATTAATATGACATCAGAATTTAAACCAAAATTTATCATTGTCATAAATGTATATTGCTTCCAAAGTTTCACCATTGTAAAATATCAGTGTATGGGTAATTATACTGTTTCCAATTACCTTAAATCATTTTAGCTTCTTTTTATATTTTTTATCATTATAAAAAATTTTATAATGATAAAAAAATTGTGATAATATTTTTTGTACACTGTCAGGTATTTGATATAATTGAACTTTCTTCATAATATTGATATATTTCTAACTGTATTTTTAATTAATCATTTTATTAATTCATTATTTTAAGTAATAATTAATATCTTCCTTTAAATTAAGTGTTTAAGAGTATCTTTGTGCATACACCTAAGTCATGAACATACATCTTCTTTTCCTTTAAGTAATTACTACTTTCATTCATTTATGGATTAACATGGGTGCAGGTTGGGTTACAGATTTTGTTACAGTAAAATTTACATACAATAAATGGACCATTTTTTAATATTTCAGTTGAGGAATTTTTATGAAAATATACCTCTCTAATTATTACTACCACTGAAAATACAATGAATATTTCCATTTCCCTACAAAGTTCCTTCATGTCTCTTCCTATTTAAAACCCTCTAATCCCAGCTAATGGCAATATGCTTTTCATCATTTTATATTAAATTTGATGCCATCAGGGAGATTCAAATTAAAACCACATTGAGATATCACCTTACACCAGTTAGAATGGCCAAAATTAGCAAGACAGGAAACAACATGTGTTGGAGGGGATGTGGAGAAAGGGGAACCCTCTTACATTGTTGGTGGAAACGCAAGTTGGTGCAGCCTCTTTGGAGAACAGTGTGGAGATTCCTCAAGAAATTAAAAATAGAACTTCTCTATGACCCTGCCATTGCACTACTGGGTATTTACCCCAAAGATACAGATGTAGTGAAAAGAAGGGCCATCTGTACCCCAATGTACCCCTGCTTCCTCCTCTCTTTCTGTCTACTTGTGACCTCTGTCAAATAAATAAAAATCTTTAAAAAAAAAATAAAGGAGGCACAAGTCAGGGCCTGGTTTGGTTCTTGTCTCAAGCCTTACCGTGGCCTCCCACATATATTTATCTTTTTTTTAAAAGATTTTATTTATTTATTTGACAGACAGAGATCACAAATAGGCAGAGAGGCAGGCAGAGAGAGAGAGAGAGGGGTGGGGGAAGCAGGCTCTCCACTGAGCAGAGAGCCCAATGCAGGGCTCAATCCCAGGACCCTGGGATCATGACCTGAGCTGAAGGCAGAGGCTTAACCCACTGAGCCACCCAGGCACCTCTATATTCATTTTTACTATTGCATATATCAGTAGTCAGTTTGTCTTACCAAGAAATACTCCACAACTTAAATATATCACAATTTGTTTATTCAATAATATATGGACATTTTGAATGTCTTTGGGCTTGGTTATTGTGAATAAAGTTGTTATGAACAATGATCTACAAATTTTGGTGTAGACAGGTGTTTCATTTCTCTCTTTTAAATACCTACGTCTCAATGGTCTGATCAAATGCAAGTTTATGTTCGACAGGCAGTTTCAAAGTGGTTGTAACATTTTAAAAAAAGATTTATTTGTTTGAGAGAGAGAGAGAGAGAGAGAGAGAGAGAGAGACAGAGGTGGGGGAGGGGCAAGGGGAGAGGGTGGGAGAGTCTTAAGCAGGCTCTGCACTGAGCACAGAGACTGATGCAGAGCTCAGTCACATGAACTTGAGATCAGGACCTGAGCCAAAACTGAGTCAGGTGCTTAACTTGCTGCTGCACCACCCAGGCACCCATCTTGTTAACATTTTTATTTAGTGTTTATGTTTCCTTCAGATAAATATGAAAATGTGGAATTGTTGAATTATATGATAGTTCTGTTTTTATTTTTTGAAGAACTTCCATACTGAGGAAACTTCCATAGTAGCTGCACTATAACATTCCTAACAGTGTATTAGGGTTCCCTTTTCTCCACATCCTCACCAACAGTTGTTATCTGTCTTTTTTGTTGTTGTTGTTGTTAAAGATTTTATTTATTTATTTCACAGAGAGAGAGAGAGAGATCACAAGTAGACAGAGAGGCAGGCAGAGAGAGAGAGGGGGGAAACAGGTTCCCTGCTGAGCAGAGAGCCGAATGTGGGGCTCGATCCCAGGACCCTGAGATCATGACCTGAGCCAAAGGCAGAGTCTTAACCCACTGAGCCACCCAGGCGTCCCTGTCTTTTTGATAATAGCAGTTCTACAAGTGTGAGTGATACCTCACTGTGGTTGTGATTAGCATTTCCTTCACAATTAATGATACTGAACACCTTTACCTGTTGGCCATCTGTGTGCCTTTTCTTGAAAGATATCTATTCACATCTTCTGCCTATTTTTTAAATTGGATTTTTCCCCTATAAAGTTATGTAAGGTCTTTATATATTTTGGTTATTAACTCCTTATTAGATACATGATTTGCATGTTTTCCCCCCATTCAGTAGATTGCCTTTTCATTTTGTTGACATTTTCCTTCGCAGTTCAGAAGCTTTTTAATTTGGTGTAGTCCCACTTACTTATTTCTGCTTTTTGTTGCTTCTGCTTTTGGTTTCAAATCCAAAAAAAAAAAAAAAAAAATCATTGCCACGACCAATGTCAGAGAGCTTACCCTCCTATATTTTCTTCTAGGAGTTATGATTTCCGGTCTTATGTTCAAGTCTTTAACCTATTTTGAATTTATTTTTGTGTATGGCATAAGATAGGGGACAAATTTCATTGTTTTGCGTGTGGCAATTCAGTTTTCCCAGCACAATTTTTGGAAGAGAATATTCTTTCTGCATTGTGTATTCTTGGCTCCTTTGTCATAAATTAGTTGACAATATTTGTGTGGGTTCATTTCTGGACTTTCTATTCTGTTCCATTAATCTCTGTGTCAACTTCTATGCCAATATCATACTGTGTTGATTTCTATGGCTTTATAATATAGTTTGAAAAAATCAGATAATGTGATGCCTTCAACTTTGTTCTTCTATATAAAGATTGATTTGAATACTCAGGGTCTTTTGTGGTTTCATATAAATTTTAGGATTGTTTGTTTTATTTTTGTGAAAAATGCCATTGGAATTTTTGTAAAGACTGTCCTGAGCATGGTATATCTCTTCATTTATTTGTGTTGTTATCAGTATTTTTCATTAATGTCTTACAGTTTTTGGTGTATAGATCTTGACTTTCTTGGTTAAACTTATTCTTAAATATTTTAGTCTTTTTGATGCTTTTGTAAATGATATTATTTTCTTAATTTCTTTTGCAGAGAGTTCACTATTAGTGTGTAGAAATGTAACTGATTTTGGTATAATGGTTTTGTAAACTACACATTTACTAAAATTCTTTGTTATTTCTTTTAAGATTTATTTATTTATTTTAGGAGGGGACAGAAGGAGAGAGAGAAAGAGCCTCAAGCAACTCTGTGCTGAGTGTGGAGCCCAATGTGGCACTCGATTGCATCACCCTGAGATCATGACCTGAGGTGAAATCAAGAGTCAGACACTTAACTGACTGAGCCACCCAGGTACCCCTAAATTTTTTATTATTTTTAACAATTTTTTTGCGGAGTCTTGAGAGTTTTCTACATATAATATGTATCCAAATAGAAATAGTTTTACTTCTTCTCTGATCTTGAAGCCAGTTATTTATTTTCTTTGACTAATTATCTGACTAGGACTTCCAATACTATGTTGGATAGGAAGGGTAAGAATGGGCATCTTTGTCTTATTCCTGATCTTAGAGTAAAGATTTCAGCTTTTCGCTACTGAGAACAGTGTTATCTGTAGACTTTTCATATACGGCCTCTATTCTATTGAGATGTTTCCTCTGCACCCAGTTTGCTGATACTTTTTATCATGAAAATGTGCTGAAATATGTCAACTGCTTTTTCTGCATCTATATGGAATTTTATCCTTCATTTTGTGGTGTATCACATTGATTGATTTGTGGATGTTGAACCATTCCTTAAATTCCTGGAATAAATTCCACTTGATCATTGTGTACTATCCTTTTAGTGTATTGTTGAATTTAGTTTGCTAATATTATGTTGAGGATTTTTATATCTATGTTTGTTAAGGACATTGGTCTACAATTTTCTTTACTTGTAGTGCCTTTGTCTGGCTTTGATATAAGAGAAATGCTGGTCTCATAAAATAAGTTTGAAAGTATTTTCTTCTCTTCTCTCTTTTTTTTTTTTTAAGATTCTATGAAGGATTGGTATTAATTCTTCTTTAAATGTTTGGTAGAATTCATGTAAAGCCATTTGGTGCTGGACTTTTCTTTGTCAGAAAGATTTGATCAATGATTCATTCTCTGTACTAGTAATTGATCTGATTTTGTATTTCTTCGTGATTTAGTCTTGGTAGGTTGTATGTTTCTAGGAATTTATCCTTTTTTCTAGGTTGTCTAATTTGTTGTCATATAATTTTTTATAGTATTGTCTGATATCATTTTGTAATTATGTGGTATCAGTTGTAAGGTCTTCTCTTTTATTTATAATTTTATTTACTTGTGTCTTCTTTTTTCTTGTTAAGTCTCACTAAAGTTTCTTTATTTTGTTTTTATTTAAAAAAACAGCTCTTAGTTTCATAGATATTTTCTTTGTGGTCTCTATTTATTTCCATTTTGATCTTTGTTATTTCCTTCCTTCTATTAGCTTTGGGCTTCATTTGTTCCCATTTTAGTCCCTTGAAATATAAAGTTAGGTTGTTTGTATGAGATCTTTTTTGTTAATATAGGTGTTTATCATTATAAATTTCACTCTTTGAACTCTTTTTGCTCTATCTCACATGTTTTGGTATGTTATATTTCCATTTTAGCTTCTCAAGTTATTTTTTGATTTATCTTTTGATTTCTTTCTTTGTTGGCCCATTGGCTGATCAGTAGATTTATTTAATCTCCACATATTTGTAAAGTTTTGAGTTTTCTTCTTGTAATTGACTTCTACTTTCATACCATTATGGTTGGAAAGGTTGCTTGACATAATTTCAATCTTCATAAATTTATTAAGACTTGTTTTGTGGTCTATCACATGATTGAATCTAAAGAATGTTTTATATGTGCTTGAAAAGAATGTATTTTGCTATTTTTTTCCAGTTTAAAATTCTGACACCAATTCTGATGTATATTGTTTTCCACATAAAGCAATTCTCCAACAGCAATTGGGCATCTTACACTTCAACTGAGTTCTGATACCATCTACCTGGAGATGTTGTCCAATACCACAGGTGCAGGGCTTAGTCCTACAAGACCGCTCTCCACCCACTTCGGAGGTCAATGGCAAGCCTAAATTGTCACCTGTAATTCTGACAGACCAGTTATAGATCTGAGGTTCATTGACCTTCTCCTTGGGTTGGATTACTTTGCTAGAGTGGATTACAGAGCTCAAAGAAACATTTTATTTACTAGTTCAGCAGTTTATTAATAAAAAAGTATAATTCAGGAATAGCCAGACAAAAGAGATGAATAGGGTGTGTTATATGGGGAAGAGCACAGAGCTTCATGCCCTCCTAAGTGTGCCACTCTCAAGGCACCTCTGCATGTTCACCAACTTGGAAGTTCTCTGAACCCATTCTTTTGTTTTTTTAATGGAAGCCTCATTACATAGGCATGATTGATCAACTCACGGGCTATTGGTGATTGAACTCAGTCTCCACCCCTCTCTGCTTCCCAGATGTGAGTTGGCCAGGACTGTAAGTTCTAACCTTTTGTACAAGGTTTCTTGCTCTGGCAGCCAGCCTCCATCCTTAGGTTACAAAATGGCTTCTCAAGTCACCTCATTAGTATAACAGAAGATACCTTTATTTTTTCCATCACTCAGGAAATCCCAGAGGTTTTAGAAGCTCTGTGTGTCTAACTGGATGAAGACCAAATAGATATTTCTTATTATAAATCACAATAGCACCCAGTTGATAGGTCCTTATTGTTCATGATAACAGTACTAGTCTTGTAATTATGATGAATGTGTTGTTTTCTGGGCTTATTCTTTTTTTTTCACAAAAATATTAGATATCCTGATGTTCTTTTCACTGGTGAAGCATGAATATGTCCTTTAGATGTTACAAAATGTGAAATCTCAAAGGAGTGATTCTTTCAATAACAATAGTTACTGTTGAATGATGGGTTGGTAATCAAGTGGAAGAATCTTAACTAGTATCAAGCTTTAGAATAAGGTACTCCCTTAAAATCATATTTGTGAAGACTTGTTTCCTTTTTTAACTGAAAAAAAATGTATATATGTATTCTTAAATATTTTATTGTGTTAAGAACACTTAACATGAATTCTAGCCTTTTAAGTTTTAAGTGTAAAATGTATTACTGTTAACTATAGGTGTTCTGAAAGATGAAATAAAATTGGGTCACTTATGTCAAGGAGTGCTTTTCTTTAAATTACATATAATGTATTATTTGCCCCATGGGTACAGTTTAAACTGCTACCACACCATATCTATTACTATCTCAGATCTATTTCGAAAGAATTTATACCAATGACCACAGTCTAGATTTTCAGGCATTTATCAATTTACATTAGGAAACACTGAGATATATTTGACAAATTAAATCCATGCACAAACAAGGTAAACTAAATGAAAAGCCAATAACAATATTTAATACCTATTATGTGGATATTAACAGCTTATTAAAAGCAAATTAGGAAACTCACAAATATAATTTCTTCCTCATTCTTTTTCTTTTTTTAACCTATTGTACTTTTTAATGCTTTATAGGAGCATATGATCAAAAGATTTTTTTGCAGCTCTTCAAATTCTATGTCTTTCTTAGCCTTTGCTGTTGCACTTTTTTTTTTTTAACATATAATGCATTATTTGCTTCAGGGTACAGGTCTGTGAATCATCAGGCTTACACATTTCATAGCACTCACCATAGCACATACCCTCCCCAATGTCCATCACCAAGCCACCCTATCCATCCTCCTAACCTCCCAGCAATTCTCAGTTTGTTTTGTGAGATTAAGAGTCTTATGGTTTGTCTTCCTCCTGATCCCCTCTTGTTAATTTTTTCCCCTCCTTACTCCCCATGACCCCCTCCACCCTACTTCCCAAATTCCTCATATCAGAGAGATAATATAATTGTCTTCCTCTGATTGACCTATTTCACTTAGCATAATACCCTCTAGTTCCAACCATGTCATTGCAAATGGCAAGATTTCATTTCTTTTGATGGCTGCATAGTATTCCATTGTATATATATACCACTTCTTCTTTATCCATTCATCTATTGATGGACATCTAGCTAATTTCCATGGTTTGGCTATTGCAGACATTGCTTCTATAAACATTTGGGTGCATGTGCCCCTTCAGATGGCTACATTTGTATCTTTAGGGTAAATACCCAGTAGTGTGATTGCTGGGTTGTAGGGTAGCTCTATTTTCAACTTTAAAAAAAATTTTTTATATATTTATTTGACAGCGATCATAAGTAGGCAGAGAGGCAGGCAGAGAGAGAGAGAGAGAGAGGGAGAAACAAGCTCCCCACTGAGCAGGGAGCCTGATGCAGGGCTCGATCCCAGGACCCCGAGATCATGACCTGAGCCAAAGGCAAAGGCTTAATCCACTGAGCCACTCAGGATTCCCATTTTCAACTTTTTGAGGAACGTCCATATTGTTTTCCAGAGTGGCTGCGCCAGCTTGCATTCCCACCAATAGTGTAGGAGGATTCCCCTTTCTTTGCATCCTTGCCAACATCTGTCATTTCCTGACTTGTTAATTTTGGCCATTCTGACTGGTGTGGGGTGCTATTTCACTGTGGTTTTGATTTGTATTTCCCTATGCTCAGTGATGTTGAGCACTTTTTCATGTGTCTGTTGACCATTTGGATGTCTTCTTTGTCAAAATGTTGGTTCATGTCTTATGTCTGTTTTTTTTTTTAAATTAAAGATTTTATTTATTTATTTGACAGAGAGAGACACAGCAAGAGCAAGAGGGAATAGAAGCAGGGGAATGGGAGAGTGAGAAGCAGGCCCACCACTGAGCAGGGAGCCTGATGCAGGGCTTGATTCCAGACCCTGGGATCATGACCTGAGCCAAAGGCAGATGCCCAAAAACTGAGCCACCCAGGTACCCCCTACCCATTTCTTGATTGGATTATTTGTTCTTTGGGTGTTGAGCTTGATAAGTTCTTTATAGATTTTGGATACTAGCCCTTTATCTGATATGTCGTTTGCAAATATCTTCTCCCATTCTGTCAGTTGTCTTTTGGTTTTGTTGACTGTTCCTTTGCTGTGCAAAAGCTTTCAATCCTGATGAAGTCCCAATAGTTCATTTTTGCCCTTGCTTCCCTTGCCTTTGGCGATGTTCCTAGGAAGAAGTTGCTGCAGCTGAGGTCAAAGAGGTTGCTGCCTGTGTTCTCAAAGATTTTGATGAAGTCCTGTCTTAGATTGAAGGCTTTCATCTATTTTTAGTCTATTTTTGTGTGTGGAGTAAGGACATCATCCAGTGTCATTCTTCTGCATGTGGCTGTCCAATTTTCCCAACACCATGTGTTGAAGAGACTGTCTTTTTTCCATTGGACATTCTTTCCTGCTTTGTTGAAGATTAGTTTACCATGGAGTTGAGAAACTATTTCTGGGCTCTCTATTCTGTTCCACTGATCTGTGTGTGTTTTTGGGTCAGTATCATAGTGTCTTGATGATGACAGCTTTGTAATAGAGCTTGAAATCTGGAATTGGGATGCCACCAACTTTTTTTTTTTTAATTTTCTCCTTCCATTTATTTATTTTTTTACTTTTAAAAAATTTCTTTACAGCATTTTTTAATTTCTTTTCAGCATTTTCAGTATTCATTGTTTTTGCACCATACCCAATGTGCCATGCAATCTGTGCCCTCTCTAATACCCACGACCTGGTGGTGTTTTTTATTTTTTTCAACATTACTCTGACTATTATGGGTCTTTTCTGGTTCCATATGAATTTTAGGACTATTTGTTCTCTTTCTTTGAAAAAAATTGATGGTGTTTTGATAGGGATTGCTTTAAATGTGTAGCTTGCTCTAGGTAGTATAGACATTTTCATATTTGTTCTTCCAATCCATGAGCATGGAATGTTTTTCCATTTCTTTATGTCTTTCTCCATTTCTTTCATGTGTATCTTATAGTTTTCTGAGTACAGATTCTTTGCCTCTTTGGTTAGGTGTATTCCTAGGTATCTTATGGTTTTGGGTGCAATTGTAAATGGGATCAACTCCTTAATTTCTCTTTCTTCTGTCTTGCTGTTGGTGTAGAGAAATGCAACTGATTTCTGTGCATTGATTTTATATCTTGACACTTTAATGAATTCTTGTATGTGTTCTAGCAGTTTTGGAGTGGAGTCTTTTGGGTTTTCCCAAGTATCATATATCTGTGATGTCCATCTGGTCCAGTGTGTCATTTAAAGCCTCTATTTCCTTGCTGATCTTTTGCTTAGATGATCTGTCCATTTCAATAAAGGGGGTGTTAAAGTCCCCTACTATTACTGTGTTATTGTTGATGTGTTTCTTTGATTTTGTTATTAGTTGGTTTATATAATTGGCTGCTCCCATGTTAGGGGCATAGATATTTAAAATTGTTAAATCTTCTTGTTGGATAAACTATTTAAGTATGATATAGTGTCTTTCCTCATCTCTTATTATAGTCTTTGGCTTAAAATATTACTTATTTGATATAAGGATTGCCCCTCTAGCTTTATTTTGTTGTCTATTAGCATGGTAAATTGTTTTCCACTCCCCCCCCCACTTTAAATCTTGAGGTGTCTTTGGGTTTAAAATGAGTTTCTTGTAGATAGCATATTGATGGGTCTTTTTTTTTTTTTTTTTTTTTTTTTTAAATCCATTCCATACCCTGTGTCTTTTGATTGGGGCATTTAGCTCATTTAAATTCAGGTAACTATTGAAAGATATGAATTTAGTGTCATTGTATTGCCTGTAATGTGACTGTTACTGTATATTGTCTCTGTTCCTTTCTGGTCTGTTAGTTTTACGCTCTCTTCTTGCTTAGAGGATTCCTTTCACTACTTCTTGTAGGGCTGGTTTGGTGTTTGCAAATTCTTTTAGTTTTTATTTGTCCTGGAAACTTTTTATCTCTCCTTCTATTTTCCATGATAGTCTAGCTGGATATAGTATTCTTGGCTGCATTTTTTTTCTCATTTAGTGCCCTGAATATATCATGCCAGTCCTTTCTGACCTGCCAGGTCTCTGTGGATAGGTCTGCTGCCAATCTCGTATTTCTACCATTGTCTGTTATAAACCTCTTGTCCCGAGCTGCTTTAGAATTTTCTTTGCCGCTGAGACTTGTTTTTTTTTTTTTTATAATTTTTTTAAGATTTTATTTATTTATTTGACAGAGAGAGATCACAAGTAGGCAGAGAGGCAGGCAGAGAGAGAGAGGGTGAAGCAGGCTCCCTGCCGAGCAGAGAGCCCGATGCGGGACTCGATCCCAGGACCCTGAGATCATGACCTGAGCCAAAGGCAGCGGCTTAACCCACTGAGCCACCCAGGCGCCCCGCCGCTGAGACTTGTAAGTTTTACTATTAGATGACAGGGTGTAGTCCTATTTTTAGTGATTTTGAGGGGGCTTCTCTGCACCTCCTCGGTTTTGATGCTTTTTCCCTTCACCAAATAGGGAAATTATCTGCTGTAATTTGCTACAATATACCTTTTCTTCTGGGATCCCAATTATTCTAATATTATTTCATCTTATGATATCACTTATCTCTTGAATTCTCCCCTCATGATCCAGTAGTTGTTTTTTATCTCTTTTTTTCAGCTTCATTATTATCCATTATTTGGTCTTCCATACCACTAATTTTCTCCTCTGTCTCATCTATCCTAGCAGTAAGAGCCTCCATTTTTGACTGCATCTCATTAATAGCTTTTTCGATTTCAACTTGGTTAGATTTTATTTTATTTTATTGTTTATTTCTCCAGAAAGGGATTCTCTAATATCTTTTATGCTTTTTTGAGCCTAGCTAGCACCTTGATAATCATTATTCTGAACTCTGGTTCTGACATATTACTAATGTTTGTATTGATAAGGTCCCTAGCCCTTGCTACTGCCTCTTGTTCTTTTTTTTGTAGTGAGTTTTCCCACCTTGTCATTTTATCCAGTTAAGAATAGATGAATGAGAGACAAAATAATAAAGGGTAGCAACAACCCCAGAAAAATATACACTAACCAAATCAGAAGAAACCCAAAACTGGTGGGGGGGGGGGAATAGGGGGAGAAAAAGGAAAAAAAATATATATCAGGCTGGTGAAGAGAACAAAGCTGCACACTTGATTTCAGGTGTATTTTGATTTGTTAGAAAAAAATACCTCCTAAAATTTTAAAGAAAGAAAAACTTGTATATACACAAAAATAAGGGTTAAACATGATGAAGGGATGGAATATGAATGTGAAGATGAAAATTAAAATAGATTCTAAAAATGGAATTGATAAGATAAGAAGTTGGTTGAAAAGAGGAAAGAATGTGATCAAGCTAGAGACTAGTTCAAAACCATGCACTTGATTTAGGGTATATTTTGGTCTATTAGAAGAAATTGTATCCAAAATTTTAAAGAAAAAAAAACCGCTATATTTATACAAAAAATAAGGTTAAGATTGTGAGGGAGGAGGAGTCAGATGGGAGAGAAGTAGCAGGCTGAGACTACTTCAGGTAGCAGGAGATCAGCTAGATAGCTTATCTAAAGATTGCAAACACCTACAAATCCAATGGGAGATTGAAGAGAAGAAGAATAGCAATTCTAGAAACAGAAAATCAACCACTCTCTGAAAGGTAGGACTGGCGGAGAAGTGAATCCAGAGCAACGGGAAGATAGACTGCGGGGGTGGGGGGGGCTGATTCCTGGCAAGTGGCGGAGCAACGGAGTACTAAATCAGGACTTTTAAAAGTCTGTTCCACTGAGGGACATCGCTCCAGAGGCTAAACCGGGGTGAAGCCCACATGGAGTCAGCGTGGCCTCAGGTCCCACAGGGTCACAGAAGGATCGGGGGTGTCTGAGTGTCACAGAGCTTGCAGGTATTAGAACAGGGAAGCTGGCTACAGAGACAGAGCTGAGGAGTGAGCTCTCAGCTCGGGGTTACCTTGAACTGGTCACAGGCTCGGTGAGCTCAGAGCGCGGCTGGAGGCCAGGGAGACGGGAGTAATTGGGCGCTATTCTCTGAGGGCGCACTGAGGAGTGGGGCCCCAAGCTCTTGGATCCTCCGGGCCGGAGACTGGGAGGCCGCCATTTTCATTCCCGTCCTCTGGAACTCTACAGAAAGTGCTTAGGGAACAAAAGCTCCTGAAAGCAAACCCGAGCTGATTACTCAGCCTGGCCCCTGGTAAGGGTGATGCAATTCTGCCTGGGGCAAAGACACTTGAGAATCACTACAACAGGCCCCTCCCCCAGATAATCAACAAGAAATCCAGCCAGGACCAAAATCACCTACCAAGGAGTGCAGTTTCAATACCAAGGAGAGCAGCGGAATGCCAGAGGCAGAGAAAGCAAAGCACGGAACTCATGGCTTTTACCCCATGATTCTTTAGTCTTGCAGTTAATTTAATTTTTTTTCTTTTTCAATTTTTTTTCTTCTTCTGCTAATTTTTTTTAACTTTTACCCTTTTCTTTTTTAACGTTTTTTAACTAGTTTATCTAATATATATATATTTTTTCTTTTTTATATTTTTTCTTTATTCGTTTTCTTTTTTCTAATTGTTTCTTTTTTTTTTTCTGAACCTCTTTTTATACCCTTTCTCCCTCCCACCCCACGATTTGGGATCTCTTCTGATTTGGTTAAAGCATATTTTCCTGGTGTCTTTGCCACCCTTTGAGTATTTTACTTGCTCCTTCATATACTCTTATCTGGACAAAATGACAAAGCGGAAAAATTCACCACAAAGAAAAGAACAAGAGGCAGTACTGAAGGCTAGGGACCTAATCAATACAGACATTGGTAATATGTCAGAACTAGAGTTCAGAATGATGATTCTCAAGGTTCTAGCCGGGCTCGAAAAAGGCATGGAAGATATTAGAGAAACCCTCTCGGGAGATGTCAAAGCCCTTTCTGGAGAAATAAAAGAACTAAAATCTAACCAAGTTGAAATAAAAAAAGCTATTAAAGAGGTGCAATCAAAAATGGAGGCTCTCACTGCTAGGATAAATGAGGCAGAAGTAAGAATTAGTGATATAGAAGACCAAATGACAGAGAATAAAGAAGCTGAGCAAAGTGGGACAAACAGCTACTGGACCACGAGGGGAGAATTCGAGAGATGAGGGACACCATAAGGTGAAACAACATTAGAATAATTGGGATTCCAGAAGAAGAAGAAAGAGAGAGGGGAGCAGAAGGTATATTGGAGAGAATTTCCCTAATATGGCAAAGGGAACAAGCATCAAAATCCAGGAGGTTCAGAGAACCCCCCTCAAAATCAATAAGAATAGGTCCACACCCCATCACCTAATAGTAAAATTTACAAGTCTTAGTGACAAAGAGACAACCCTGAAAGCAGCCCGGGAAAAGAAGTCTGTAATATACAATGGTAAAATTATTAGATTGGCAGCAGACTTATCCACAGAGACCTGGCAGGCCAGAAAGAGCTGGCATGATATATTCAGAGCACAAATGTGAAAAACATACAGCCAAGAATACTGTATCCAGCTAGGCTATCATTGAAAATAGAAGGAGATAAAAAGCTTCCAGGACAAACAAAAACTGAAAGAATTTGCAAACACCAAACGAGCTCTACAGGAAATATTGAAAGGGGTCCTCTAAGCAAAGAGAGAGCCTAAAAGTAGTAGATCAGAAAGGAACAGAGACAATATACAGTAACAATCACATTACAGGCAATACAATGGCACTAAATTCATATCTCTCAATAGTTACCCTGAATGTTAATGGGCTAAATGCACCAATCAAAAGACGCAGGGTATCAGAATGGATAAAAAAACAAAACCCATCTATATGTTGCCTACAAGAAACTCATTTTAGACCCAAAGACACCTCCAGATTTAAAGTGAGAGGGTGGCAAACAATTTACCGTGCTAATGGATATCAGAAGAAAGCAGGAGTGGCAATCCTAATATCAGATGATTAGATTTTAAGCCAAAGACTATAATAAGAGATGAGGAAGGACACTATATCATACTCAAAGGATCTGTCCAACAAGAAGGTCTAACAATTTTAAATATCTATGCCCCTAACGTGGGAGCAGCCAACTATATAAACCAATTAATAACAAAATCAAAGAAACACATAAACAATAATACAATAATAGTAGGGGACTTTAACACTCCTTTCACTGAAATGGACAGATCATCCAAGCAAAAGATCAACAAGGAAATAAAAGCCTTAAATGACACACATGACCAGATGGACATCACAGATATATTCAGAACATTTCATCCCAATGCAACAGAATACACATTCTTCTCTAGTGCACATGGAACAGTCTCCAGACTAGATCACATCCTGGTTCATAAATCACGTCTCAACCGGCATCAAAAGATTGGGATCATTCCCTGCATATTTTCAGACCACAATGCTCTGAAGCTAGAACTCAATCACAAGAGGAAATTTGGAAAGAACCCAAATACATGGAGACTAAACAGCATCCTTCTAAAGAATGAATGGGTCAACCAGGAAATTAAAGAAGAATTGAAAAAATTCATGGAAACAAATGATAATGAAAACACAACGGTTCAAAATCTGTGGGACACAACAAAGGCAGTCCTGACAGGAAAATATATAGCGGTACAAGCCTTTCTCAAGAAACATGAAAGGTCTCAAGTACACAACCTAACACTACAACCAAAGGAGCTGGAGAAAGAACAAGAAAGAAACCCTAAACCCAGCAGGAGAAGAGAAATCATAAAGATCAGAGCAGAAATCAATGAAATAGAAACCAAAAAACAACAACAACAACAACAACAACAACAACAACAACAACAAAAATCCATAGAACAAATCAACGAAACTAGGAGCTGGTTCTTTGAAAGAATTAATAAGATTGATAAACCCCTGGCCAGACTTATCAAAAGAAAAGGGAAAGGACCCAAATAAATAAAATCATTAATGAAAGAGGAGAGTTCACAACTAACACCAAAGAAATACAGACAATTATAAGAACATACTATGAGCAACTCTACGCCAACAAATTTGACAATCTGGAAGAAATGGATGCATTCCTAGAGAAATATAAACTACTAAAACGGGCCAGGAAGAAATAGAAAGCCTGAACAGACCCATAACCAGTAAGAAGATTGAAACAGTCATCAAAAATCTCGAAACAAACAAAAGCCCAGGGCCAGACGGCTTCCCGGGGGAATTCTACCAAACATTTAAAGAAGAATTAATTCCTATTCTCCTGAAACTGTTCCAAAAAATAGAAATGGAAGGAAAACTTCCAAACTCATTTTATGAGGCCAGCATCACCTTGATCCCAAAACCAGACAAGGATCCCATCAAAAAAGAGAACTACAGACCAATATCCTTCATGAACACAAATGTGAAAATTCTCACCAAAATACTAGCCAATAGGATCCAACAGTACATTAAAAGGATTATTCACCACGACCAAGTGGGATTTATTCCAGGGCTGCAAGGTTGGTTCAACATCCGCAAATCAATCAATGTGATACAACACATTAATAAAAGAAAGAACAAGAACCAGATGATACTTTCAATAGATGCTGAAAAAGCATTTGACAAAGTACAGTGTCCCTTCCTGATCAAAACTCTTCAAAGTGTAGGGATAGAGGGCACATACCTCAATATTATCAAAGCCATCTATGAAAAACTCACCGCAAATATCAGTCTCAATGGAGAAAAACTGAAACCTTTTCCGCTAAGGTTAGGAACACAGCAGGGATGTCCATTATCACCACTGCTATTCAACATAGTACTAGAAGTCCTAGCCTCAGCAATCAGACAACAAAAGGAAATTAAAGGCATCCAAATTGGCAAAGAAGAAGTCAAACTATCACTCTTGGCAGATGATATGATACTATATGTGGAAAACCCAAAAGACTCCACTCCAAAACTGCTAGAACTTGTACCGGAATTCAGTGAAGTGTCAGGATATAAAGTCAATGCACAGAAATCAGTTGCATTTCTCTACACCAACAACAAGACAGAAGAAAGAGAAATTAAGGAGTCCATCCCATTTACAATTGCACCCAAAACTATAAGATACCTAGGCATAAACCTAAACAAAGAGGCTAAGAATCTATACTCAGAAAACTATAAAGTACTCATGAAAGAAATTGAGGAAAAAACAAAGAAATGGAAAAATGTTCCATGCTTCTGGATTGGAAGAACAAATATTGTGAAAATGTCTATGCTACCTAAAGCAATCTACACATTTAATGCAATCCCTAACAAAATCCCATCCATTGTTTTCAAATAAATGGAACAAATAATCCTAAAATTTATATGGAATCAGAAAAGACCTCAAATAGCCAAAGGAATATTGAAAAAGAAAACCAAAGTTGGTGGCATCACAATTCCAGACTCTAAGCTCTATTACAAAGTTGTCATCATCAAGACAGCATGGTACTGGCACAAAAACAGACACATAGATCAGTGGAACAGAATAGACAGCCCAGAAATAGACCCTCAACTCTATGGTCAACTAATCTTTGACAAAGCAGGGAAGAATGTCCAATGGAAAAAAGACAGCCTCCTCAACAAATGGTGTTGGGAAAATTGGACAGCCACATGCAGAAAAATGAAATTGGATCATTTCCTTACACCACACACGAAAATAGACTCAAAATGGATGAAGGACCTCAATGTGAGAAAGGAATCCATCAAAATCCTTGAGGAGAACAGAGGCAGCAACCTCTTCGACCTCAGCCGCAGCAACATCTTCCTGGGAACATCGCCAAAGGCAAGGGAAGTAAGGGCAAAAATGAACTATTGGGACTTTATCAAGATCAAAAGCTTTTGCACAGCAAAGGAAACAGTAAACAAAACCAAAAGACAACTGACAGAATGGGAGAAGATATTTGCAAATGACATATCAGATAAAGGGCTAGTGTCCAAAATCTATAAAGAACTTAGCAAACTCAACACCCAAAGAACAAATAATCCAATCAAGAAATGGGCAGAGGACATGAATAGACATTTCTCCAAAGAAGACATCCAGATGGCCAACAGACACATGAAAAAGTGCTCCATATTACTCGGCATCAGGGAATTACAAATCAAAACCACAATGAGATACCACCTCACACCAGTCAGAATGGCTAAAATTAGCAAGTCAGGAAATGACAGATGCTGGCGAGGATGCGGAGAAAGGGGAACCCTCCTACACTGTTGGTGGGTATGCAAGCTGGTGCAACCACTCTGGAAAACAGCATGGAGGTTCCTCAAAATGTTGAAAATAGAACTACCCTATGACCCAGCAATTGCACTCCTGGGTATTTACCCTAAAGATACAAACATAGTGATCCGAAGGGGCACGTGCACTCGAATGTTTATAGCAGCAATGTCTACAATAGCCAAACTATGGAAAGAACCTAGGTGTCCATCAACAGATGAATGGATAAAGAAGAAGTGGTATATACACAATGGAATGCTATGCAGCCATCAAAAGAAATGAAATCTTGCCTTTTGCGACGACGTGGATGGAACTAGAGGGTATCATGCTTAGCGAAATAAGTCAATCAGGGAAAGACAACTGTCATATGATCTCCCTGATATGAGGCAATGGAGAGGCAACGTGGGGGGTTAAGTGGGTAGGAGAAGAATAAATGAAACAAGATGGGATTGGGAGGGAGACAAACCATAAGTTACAATCTCACAAAACAAACTGAGTGTTGCTGGGGGGAGGGGTTTGGGAGAACGGTTGGCGTTATGGACATTGGGGAGGGTATGTGCTATGGTGAGTGCTGTGAAGTGTGTAACCCTGGTGATTCACAGACCTGTACCCCTGGGGATAGAAATATATGTTTATTAAAAATAAAAAATTAAAAAAACAGAAAAAATAAGGTTTAAAAAATGAAGGAATAAAATATGAGTATAACTATGAAAATTAAAAAAGATTTTTGAAAAGGAATTGGTGAGATAAAATAGCCAATGTTAAAATAGTAAAGAGGAAAATTTTTAAAAAATGGAATAAGAAAAAAATAAAATTAAAAAAAATTTAATTCTGAAAGACTAAAGTATCCTAGGGAAAAAAGCCATGAATTCTATGTGTTGCTTTCCCCTACCTCTGGAATTTTGCATTTCTCGCTGGTTGGTGAACTTGGTCTTGCCTGGATGTTCTTGCTGATCTTCTGGGAGAGGGGCCTGTTGCAGTGATTCTCAAATGTCTTTGCCTGAGGCAGAATTGCACTGCCCTTGCCACGGGCCAGGCTAAGCAATCTGCTCTTGGTAGCTTTTTTTTTCCTGAACACTTTCTGTACAGCTTTGGAGGACAGGAATGAAAATGGCGGCCTCCCAGTCTCCCTCCCACCCCAAAAGACCTGAGAGCTCAGGGCCCCACTCCTTAGTAAGCCCTCCAAGAAAAGTGGTCAATCCCCTTTTGTGGGTTTTGTGATTGTGTTCTAGCTTCAGAGAAGCTTTCCCTGGTCTCCAGGTGTGCTCTGAGATCACCCAGCCTGTGACCAAGTATTTCTATCTCTGGCACATGGCTGGGTTTGGAGTCTCCATTGCCAGCAGATACCTGCAATGTGCTCCCATGCCACTCCTCCCAGAGGAGGAATGAAGAGGTTTCTCGGATCTCTTTAGTTGCAGTTGCCCTGCTGTGCCTCGGATCATGGTTTAAGGTAACCCCAAGCTGAGGCCACACTCCTCAGCTCTGTCTCTGCATTTGGCTTCCCTGCTCCAATACCTGGGAGCTCTGCCACACTCAGACATCTCTAGTCTTTTTGTGTCCCTGTGCTGAGACCACATTATCCCCACGAAGGCTCCACCACCTACTTAGCTTCTGGAGCAACATCCCTCAGTGGAGCAGACTTATAAAAATTCTGATTTTGTGCTCTGCTGCTCTCTCACTTGCTGGATGCTGACCCCTCCCACTTGGTCTTTCTGTCTCTTCAGATTCACTTCTGCACATGTTCCACCTTCCTGAAAGTGGTAAATTTCCTGTTCCTAGAATTGCTGCTCTTCCCCTCTTCGACCTCCTGTTGAATTTGTAGGTGTTCAGAATGTTTTGATAACTATCCAGCTTAACTCCTGGGACCTCATGTTATTTCAGTCTCCTACTCATGCACCATCTTGCTCCTGCCCCATGTTAAGGAGTTTTTAAATGGAGCCAGGAGGCCATTAAGGAGATAGGTCTTATGCAAGTCTTCACTGGTAGAACCATGAACTTTTGAACTGGGCCAAACCCAAAATATTCCAAGGACTCAGCCTGAACAGCTGCCTTCACTATAGTAAGAGTCAGTTTAGTGATAGACTTAGCAGCCAATTATATTCAGTCAAGATTAGTTTTCTGTTGCTAGCACTAATAAAAAAATTCTTTGTCAACAACTAATACCAGCATTCCCTATTTGCTTAAACAAAACAAAACAAAACCAAACCCCTGGCTTTTGCTCCCTAGTAAGACACTAGTTTCTCCCAAGTCTGTGTACCCTGAATTGCAATTCTTTGATACCAAATAAGTACTCTTGCTTAATTCTTGCTTCCTGACAATTTTAGGTTGACATGACTGGTGTCAGAAGCTGGTCTGGAAGCAATCCCACTGCTGCAGGTTCAGTGTGGCCTAGAACTGGCCGTGGTATTCACTCAAGCCTTTGTGCTCATCACTTCCCTGGACAGCTGTCTCCTTCAACTGTGAGTCATTTCAGGTTCCAACCTCCCTCCTTCTGGTTGAGATTGTAGCCTTTATTTGGGCCAAGTTGGAGATACCAAGGGAGATGATTATGGTGCTAGCTCATAGCTGTGCTATGGTGGTGGTGGTGGTGGTGGTGGTGGGTCTTCCTACTGGTGAATACACTTTTCTTTCACAAGGGAGGAAATGGGCAATTCCTAGTATCTTAAAATAGCTGTTGGATAATTTAAAATTGCATTGGCCATTCTGGGGGAGGCTTTGTTTCAAACGAGTCCACCTTAACAGAGACTCTTAACAGAAAAGATTCCAAACCACTTGAAGAACCATGGAATGCATTCTTTGATTGTCATACAGAAGCTTCAAAAGACCAAATAGCTCCCATACAGCATGCAAGTGATAATAATAATAATTATTTAAAAAGCCTTTGGTTAAAGACTTTTGTCATTTCAGCTGGTTATTTTAACTTGGTCCATCTACCAGAAACACAACTTGGATTCAGCTATTCTTTTGAGTTTCATATCTGAGGCATATGACAATATGAGGAATATTTAAAAAAGAAACACCAAAATCTGTAAGAGCTCTTTGTCTGTCTGTATACACATTATGGACATAGTATTTTTCAACCTCTGGATGGTATTACCAAGATTAATTGGTAAGAGCTCTATTTAATTGTCTTAACAAAAATCAAGTGCTTATAAATTAAATATTCCTAAAGTTTTCAAAAATATAACCAAACTAACACAGATGTTTTTTAAGTTGATATGATCTAGGATGATCTTTGATATATAAAAGCTAATTCCAGTTTATTGGTTTAAGAAAACCAGAAATGTCTTCAGAGTTATCAGCATTAGATATAATGCGGGTAAACAAATTTTCTACATTTGTTTACAATCAAATAAGCTCATGTTATCTCAATGTTCTAAAATTTGTCTACAAGACAAATAACAAAATGTGTTTAGCTGTTTAGTTTTTAATCCAAATATAATTGTTATGTTAAACAAGTGATTTAAATTAATATGAATAAGATCAAAGTTTATACTGTTAAACTGAATAATGGATATTTGTTAAATATTTAAATTACTTACAAATCAGAGAAACATTAACTGTTAAACACAAGTTTATTTACTTTTGTCTCTTAATATTTACAAAAAATGTATTATGAGGAAGAATATATTTCTGAAAATTTCAGATGTTTTTAAAAGTTTACTACTATACTACAGGATGCTAATTTATTATGGTCCCCAATTGCTGGTTTCCTAGTTTTCACTGAAAAGGAAAGATTACAAATAGTTAAAAAGGTTGGAAGAAGAGCTAACATTACAAAATGAACCAGAGAAAATGTTAAAACAGAGTAATAAGCATAAATTAACTGTGCAAACTGCGTGCATTGATGCTGAGAGAATGCAGACAAGGCCACAGGTGCCCCTTTAGAAGATAAGGTGCATTGAACTCCCACAGAGTTTTCTCACCCTGGGGAAGGATTTGCTGTAACTTCTCATTTTTCAAACTGAGGTCACAGACCATTGATGAGTTATGGTTAACATTTATTTAAATAAAAAATACACAATACCTATCAATGTAGATGGATGGATGATATATGTGTCTTTAATTTCACCTATAATTTACAGATTTTATTATAGATTTATTTATTACCTTTATATAAATAAAAAATAATAATTTCATAGAATGGAAAATAGAGTATGCATGGCATATACTGAAAGTATATACATGTCAGGAATACTTCCTGAAAATATTTCCATGTCAAGGAAATACATGTCCATTTACTGAACTTTTACTTCAGTTACTTATATGGTTTTAATGTGTATGTATGTCCTGGGACATAAATATACACTATTTCTTGCTGTGAAATGATCCAGCATGTTTGAAAGCTACTGGTTTTATACCACAGTTAACTGAACAACAGAAGGGTCTGTGCAGCTGGCTGAAAAAGTCAGTATAAGAACAATCATGCTTCTGCGCTGTACACACAGTCGTAACTTCTTGAGGCCAAGCTGTAATCACTCTTTGATTGCCTCATAAATAGATGTTTTTTTCAGACTTACAGCCAGGCTACAATCTTTGTTCAAAAGAACTTCCTTCATTCTTTCCCAGTTACTTGCAAGGCTGGGAATTCTGGTCATGACATCACAGATATTGATAGTTCTGTCATTAGTTCTGAAGTTGGCGTCCCATCTTTCAAGTCTTTACTCTCTGAGAACCTTCTTCAACAGTGATACAGGGATCCTGTTGCCTCTGCTTATTGTATCATTTCTAGTCTAGCTGAACAATGTCAGGATAAAACTTAATATTCTTTCATCTGCTAAAAGGACAAAATTTTCCTGTACTATTGGTCTGCTTCTGATAAGAGATTATGAAAGAAAAGCAAAGATTTTGTGTTTTATTGAAGTAATTTTCTGTGCTTTATTAGGTCTTTGATAGGTTTTGCTCACAAGTCTGTAACCTTCTGGTATTTGCCTGTAAAATCTTTTATTGTCTCTGGTCAAATACACAGTTAAGTATCTTTCATAATAATCTGTGATCCTATTTACTCAAATGTTTAAAACCTTTTGATATTTTTGACAAAATTCTGTCTGCATTGGCCATTATCAAGACTTTTGCACATTCAAAATTAGATTTGCTGCTTAATTTAGCTTCTTCTAATTTTGAATGTCCAGAAGTCAATTGTGCCATTCTGACAGCCCTAGAAATATATCCCACCAGTATTGCTTCATGACATTTACAAGTTTATCAGCTGTCCAGTGGGTCATCTGATGAGTCATTTCCATCAGAGGTCACCCAATTACCCAATTCCCCTACTACCGTCCCCTCCAGCAACTTTCAATTTGTTTCCTATAGTTCAAAGTCACTTGTGAGTGATTTTCTGAGTCTGACTGACAATAATCTGAGTCTGTTTTCTGAGTCTGACTGTTTTCTGAGTCTGACTTAAAATAATCAAACTCATTATTGCTTCATGTATATAGAAAAATAAGATGCTCTCATATTCAGTCACACGATTCCAGTAAATCAGATTATCATGTACTCTGTAAAGATGATTACATTTTGATCATGAGATTTCTTCCTTTGAAACTGAGAAAAGAGTCCGGACAAAGGGACCCACTTATGCTATGTCCCTGGAAGGTTCTGGATTTTTGTGTGTCTGTGGCATCACTGTTTACCTCGCTCTTCTTATTAAATGGATAGGGCATTCTGGGGTTATCGATTTAGCCTATGATGCTACCATTAGAGTTGTCCGTACACTGCTCCTTTAAGGAAATCTGGGATCCTTCTCATATCAATTAAAAAGAGCTTGGTGAAGCTGGGAAGGTTATAATTTTGAACATGTGCCCATTAATAACCCAAACTAAGATAGAAAGGGGCTTGGTTATACTTTTGCCCAAGGCTTTTTTCCCCTTGGACTGGAATAATAGACTTAGAAAAGGCAATATACACGTTATCCATAGTCATCATCAGCACCTTTAAAACTTCTGTTCAATTTGAATTATCGACAAACTGAAGTTGGTAGCCTGGCAGAAGTTGTCTTAGAGACTATCAAGGGTACTTGATATTTTAATGGAGCAACAAGAAAGCTCTGGTGCCTTATTAGGCAAAAATGTTGTTTCTATATTAATTGATCTTGTGAAGTAACGTAAGAACTAAAATTTATAAAGGATAATGTCAACCTATTAGGTGAAGTAGGACACAAGCCCATACTTTGAGATTATTTCAATCTCTTCAGTTGTTTACCATCAGAAATAGAATCATGGTTAAGCGTGATAGGACAAACTCATTTATCGCTATTAATTGTATGTGTTCTTATGTTAATCAGATGCTTACTAAAAATTGAATCTTATGCTGTAAATTGCCCATCAGTTTACATAATTCTGTGCAGTTTATGTTTGCACAGAAGACTATGTCAGATACTTTTAATCAGCATGGATTTTATAGACTAGCAGACTTGGAGAAATTAGTCACAGGACCTCCCCTTACTTGCTCCCCCCACCCCAGCTCTGTCATAGAGAGACTAGATGGATCCAGGGCAGGTAATGAAACTACTCTGGCCTTTTAGTGACTAACATTACTCTATTGATGTTTCTTCAGGGTCTTATGAGGAAAGGGGAAAAGATATGAAAAGGGTTGCTAGCAATGATTCCATTTTTGTACTTCAGATTTTATCTCCTTAATATATGAAATTTTACTGGCCTTGCTGACTTGCCAACAGTAAGGTTTTATTTCCTTGGATCTGTACTATTGCACTAAGTTTACTGAGCCTTTAGATACATCATAATTCAACATTCTTAACAATTTTCTAGATTAATGCCTAATGTACATGAGTTTTTGGGAATATTATTATTGCTAATTGTTCTTTTTTATGCTTATCATCTTGCTAAGGAAGGTGAGCATCTGATTATGGTCACTCCAAGAATTGATTTGCTTGAAACTCCTGGTGGCTTACTAAAGCCCCGGATGAGGAAACTGTCTAAGAACCATTTTTCTGACTGCCTCCATGTTGCTCATTGTGGCCTGATGCTAATGATAGTGTCCTTAAAGTGTCCAAGATTAAAAATTCCCTCCACCATAGGACATGATTTCCTGGGATATGTCCATCCCAGCGACATGGGACCAAGTAAATACATGACTGATTAAGGATGCTTTCAGAGAAAGATCTTAATCAAAAGTGGGAAATGTGAAAAGTGAAATGCGATGGGGTCACTTATATCAAGGGGTTTTACAATGAAGCTGGGAGGCCATTAAGGAGGTGAGCCTGTCCTCACCCATGAAGCTATGAAATTTTAAACTGGACCAAATCCCAAATATCCCAAAGACTCAAACCAAATACCTTCAATTTGCTATAATAAGAGATTCTGCTTAGCAACCAATTATATTCGGTCAAGATTGGCTTTTTACCCCTAACACCAAGGAAAAGTTCTTTGTAAATAATGTATACAAATATTCCCTTTTGCTTAAAAACTGATGATTTTGCTCCCTAGTAGGATACTATTTGAGTTAATTACCCAAGTCTGTATATCCTGAATAGCAGTTCTTTGATCCCAAATAAATTCTCTTGCCTAATTATTGCCTCCTCACAACTTTAGATTGACAGTATAAAATTGTAAAGCAGATCTCTAGAGCTTTCTTATTTCTGTGATGACTGTTGATTAATAATTTTTCATTTTTCTCTCCCCTTATTCCTGGTCAGTACCATTCTAATCTTTGACTTTATGAATTTGACTATTTTAGATATTTAATATAAGTGGGATCATGAATTACTTGTCTTTCTGTGTCTGGCTTATTTCACTTAAAATAAGTCTTCAAGGTCCACTCATGTTGTTGCATGTTGCAAAATTTTTTTTAAAGGCTGGGTAGTATTCCATAGTATATGCCACATTTAATATTCATCATTAAGTTTTTAAAATATTCATCAATTGATGGACATATAGATTGATATACATATGTTTCTGCATTTTAGTTATCACAAATAGAGCTGCAATGAACATGAGAGGACAGATATCTCTTTGAGATCCTGATTTTAGTTCTTTTGGGTATATACCCAGAAGTGGGACTACTGGATCATAGGGTAGTTAATGTTTATTTATTTATTTATTTATTTTTGAGAAATCTGAATGATTTTTAAATTTAAAACAAAAGGAAAATAAGAGTGAGCCAATAAAGAATGAGGAGAATATATTTAGATGGGGAAACAGCAATTGGAAAAGTTTAGATATGACACAGAGGGGAAATGTCAGTTCTAATTCTTAAAGCATGGAGAATGGTGAGATGGGGAAAACAGTTTCAGATGATGAGCTGTCTGAAGTTCTTTTTTTGGAGAAAATGTGATAAACAGTTTGTATTCTTCCAATGTGTGTCTTTATATCACAAAAGATGGAACACCTTTATGTTTAGCTTTTCATACTCCTTTTGGGAGCTTTTTTAAGTTTCCAAGGTCCTATGTATCTAGCTATTTTTATTTTCTTGATTTCTTTCACTTTATTTTTTTGGCAAGTGTTTGCTTATTTTAGTGACATTCTCTGTTAGCATTTCAATTTGGTGTATACATCTGGCAGGTTTTTTTTTTTTTTCAATGCCAAAATATTTGAAGTCTTCAGGATAGTTACCCATTTTCTTTCTTTCTTTCTTATTCTTTTTTTGTTATCCATTTTCATCATCTTCCCTTTAACTTTGTGTATTTTTTGAGAAAGGCTTATCTGTAACATTTAAAAGTTTTGGTTATTTTCAGTTTGATGTAGTTACAAATTTTATAATTTTTGTTTTGGTATTTTAAGATTTTTTTTTTATTTGACAGACAGAGATCACAAGTAGGCAGAGAGGCAGGCAGAGAGAGAGGAAGGGAAGCAGGCTCCCCGCTGAGCAGAGAGCCCGATGCAGGCCTTGATCCCAGGACCCTGGGATCATGACCTGAGCCAAAGGCAGAGGCTTTAAGCCACTGAGCCACCCAGGCGCCCTATTTTGGTATTTTAGATGTTTTTCCATAATTGTAAGGTTTATAACTCTCTTTCATGGAAAAATATTTATTTGAGTGCAAGTTTCTTTCTTTCTTTTTTTTACTTTTATTTTATTTTATTTTTTAAAATAATTTTTAATTTTTTAATTAACATATATTATTAGCCCCAGGGGTATTTTCTTTCTTTAATATAGAATTGTTTCTGTTTTTTTTAATCATTTTTTAAAATTTATTTTCAGCATAACAGTATTCATTGTTTTTGTACCACACCCAGTGCTCCATGCAATCCGTGCCCTCTCTAATACCCACCACCTGGTTCCCCCAACCTCCCACCACCCCCACCTCTTCAAACCCTTCAGATTGTTTTTGAGAGTCCATAGTCTCTCATTGTTCACCTCCCCTTCCAATTTCCCTCAACTCCCTAATGTATTTTTTAAAAAAAATTTTAAAAATTTTGTTCAGTTAGCCACTGTATCGTACAACATTAATTTTTGATGTAGTGTTCAATGGTTCATTAGTTGCATATAACATCCGGTGCTTATCACTAATGTATTGTTTTACTGATGTGGAACAGGGTTGGCTCTAAGGAGCAAAACCAGTTAAGGCCTCAGGATGATGGTACCAAACAGAAGAAAGAACTGAACTAAGCTCATGGTTGGTCTGACAGAACACTCTAAGGAAATCAAGAGATACATTCAACTACTGTAGTAAATCAAATTGATATGTGGGAGAAGTATTTCTGCTGCCCATCTCCTACCTTCCTCCAACCCAGTTTCTAATTTCTCAGCAATGCATACATCATGGTATTGACTAAACATACTCAGTCCTATCTCCATAGGATATTATTCTATGCTCTAAATTTTTTTTTCCATCTAAGGTGTCATAGGTATGATACAAGACTTAAAAAAGACTCAGTGAAATGTGACTAATTGGTTTTTGTTTATTCTACTTTCAAAACATATGTTTGACATGGGTTTAAGGATCTCTAATGAGGATGAAAGTTTAGTTGATGTGTCATTCTTCTGAGAGAGTAAGGGTACGTTTATACAATTACGTAAATATATATCTTATTTTTTGGTGAGGTTGATGATACAGGTAATATATTTCTGGATAGCTATCAAATTTTAATCCTTTTAAATGTCAGTATATTCTCGTATGTAAAAGTCTCTCAGAATATTACATTTATGTATCACTCTCATTTCTAATTTTTAAAAGATAGGTAAAACATTTTTTAGAGCATAATAAAACTCAAATGACATGAAAGTAAATATAATTAAAATGACACTTTTTTTCTCACTTACTATATGACTGTGAATCATAGTTTCTGCTGGTTGTTGAAACACATGAAGCTTTAAAACTACTACAGTGAAGATGGTAGTTGAGGTGAAGATTTTTATCTGAACTTCTGGCCACTTTTGTTTATGAATCCACTGTCACATTTACAACTCCAAGATGCACAGTAGTATCCATCTTCAACCAGTCACATGGAATTCCTTGTTTGCTATTAAAATGCCCCTCACAAAAGGGATAAAAAACCAAACAAAAAACAATATAGTACAAGGCTGTGGAATGTCAGTAACCTTCTCCAGTTTCAAGAAAGTTGCAATTTTGACCTCTCAGGGCTGTGAGCACAATTACTATATCTAATTTGACATTTGCTTTATTTGATAAGAATGCAACTAAGTGAATAAACAAAAAGTCCCTGATGACTGAAGAACAGAGTTGTTAATAAATCTTCTGAGAAATAAAATTGGGGTTAAAAAAGAGTACACTAACTATGGCTTCTTTGGAGACAGTATCCTTGGAGACAGGAGGGTGCAGCAGCAGATAATAGGCATAGGACAACAGAAAAATGTGGTTACAAAACAACTTTAGTTCCTTTTGCTGTCATATCACATAAACTGAGAGACAGCACAAGGGAGGGTCATAAAGAAACCATATTCTTCATTTACTGATTTGTTACATAAATTGCTTATTGTATTGAAAAATTATACTTGGACAAGGAAAAGGAAAAATATGTAAAACCATATAACCCATAGTGCTTAATTATAGCATCAAAACTCCAGTCTTTCCCCCCCAAATATATCAATATACTTATAGGTATGATTTAAATAAACATTAGTAACATAATTGGTATATTTGGACATATACATCAGTGTTCTTCTAAACATGTTCTAGATTAATATACATATAATTATATTTGAATCATTCATTGTTATTAACTTATGTTCAATACCTTAATGTTCTTTCAGCTCTTGAAATCGAATTACTATAGATCCATGTTCTTAAAAATTTTCCATGCTGCCATGGTCTATTAATTTATGACAAAAGATCCAAGAACATACACTAGGAAAAGGATAGAATCTTCAATAAATGCCTCTGGGAAAACTGGACAGCTACATATAAAAGAATGCAACCATACACAAAAATCAACTTGAAATGGGCTACAGACTTGAATGTAAGACCTAGAACCATAAAACTCCTAGAAGAACACATAGGAGGTACCAGTCTTGATATCTTTGATATCAGTCTTGGCAGTGGTTTTGGATTTGACACTAAAAGTAAAGGCAACAAAGAAAAATAAACAAATGGGGCTACATCAATCTAAAAAACTCTTACCCAGCATAGTAAACCATCAATAAAGTGCAAAGTCAACCTACTGAATGGGAGAAAATATTCGGAAATCAAATATCTGATAAGAGATTAGTATCCAAAATAATATAATGTACTCATACAACTCAATAGCAAAAAAGAAAAAAAAATAAACTGAAACAAAATTTAAGAATGGACAATGGGTGGAGGATCAGAATAGATATTTTCCCAAAGACATACAAATAGCCAGAGGTACACAAAAAGGTGTTCAACATCACTAATCATCATGGAAACGTAAATCAAAACCACAATGGGATATTACTTGACACCTGTTACAATGGCAGTTATCAAATCATTAAGAGAAGAGAGAAGAACCACATGGTCCTCTCAATTGATGCAGAAAAAGCATTTGACAAAATCCAGCATCCCTTCCTGATTAAAACGCTTCAAAGTATGGGGATAGAGGGAACATTCCTGAACTTCATAAAATCTATATATGAAAAACCCACAGCAAATATCATCCTCAATGGGAAAAAGCTCACAGCCTTCCCGTTGAGATCAGGAACACGACAAGGATGCCCACTCTCACCAGTCTTGTTCAACATAGTATCAGAAGTCCTAGCAACAGCAATCAGACAACAAAGAGAAATAAAAGGTATCCAAATTGGCAATGAAGAAGTCAAACTCTCTCTCTTTGCAGATGACATGATTCTTTATATGCAAAACCTAAAAGACTCCACCCCCAAACTACTAGAACTCATACAGCAATTCAGTAATGTAGTAGGATACAAAGTCAATGTACAGAAATCAGTGGCTTTCTTATACACTAACAATGAAAACACAGAAAGGGAAATTAGAGATTCGATTCCATTTACTCTAGCACCAAGAACCATAAGATACCTGGGAATAAACCTAACCAAAGAGGTAAAGGATCTATACTCAAGGAACTACAGAACACTCATGAAAGAAATCGAAGAAGACACAAAAAGATGGAAGACCATTCCATGCTCTTGGATCGGAAGAATAAACATTGTTAAAATGTCTATGCTGCCTAGAGCAATCTATACTTTTAATGCCATTACAATAAAAATTGCACCAATATTTTTCAAAGAGCTGGAGCAAATAATCCTAAAATTTGTATGGAATCAGAAGAGACCCCGAATTGCTAAGGAAATGTTGAAAAACAAAAATAAAACTGGCGGCATCATGTTACCTGATTTCAAGCTTTACTACAAAGCTGTGATCACCAAGGCAGCATGGTACTGGCATAAAAACAGATGCATAGACCAGTGGAACAGAGTAGAGAGCCCAGATATGGACCCTCAACTCCATGGTCAAATAATCTTTGAAAAAGCAGGAAAAAATATACAGGGAAAAAGACAGTCTCTTCAATAAATGGTGCTGGGAAAATTGGACAGCTATATGTAGAAGAATAAAACTCGACCATTCTCTTACACCGTACACAAAGATAAACTCAAAATGGATAAAAGACCTCAATGTGAGGCAGGAATCCACCAGAATCCTAGAGGAGAACATAGGCAGTAACCTCTTTGATATCAGCCACAGCCACTTCTTTCAAGACATGTCTCAAAGGCAAAGGAAACAAAAGTGAAAATGAACTTTTGGGACTTCATCAAGATCAAAAGCTTCTGCACAGCAAAGGAAACAGTCAACAAAACAAAGAGGCAACCCACAGAATGGGAGAAGATATTCACAAATGACAGTACAGACAAAAGGTTGATATCCAGGATCTATAAAGAACTTCTCAAACTCAATGCACACAAAACAGATAATCATCAAAAAATGGACAGAAGATATGAACAGACACTTCTCCAATGAAGACATATAAATGGCTATCAGACACATAAGAAAATGTTCATCATCACTAGCCATCAGGGAGATTCAAATTAAAACCACATTAAGATACCGCCTTACACCAGTTAGAATCACCAAAATTAGCCAGACAGGAAACAATGTGTGTTGGAGAGGATGTAGAGAAAGGGGAACTCTCCACTGTTGGTGGGAATGCAAGTTGATGCAGCCACTTTGGAGTGTGGAGATTCCTCAAGAAATTAAAAATAGAACTTCCCTATGACCCTGCAATTGTACTACTGAGTATTTACCCCAAATATACAGATGTAGTGAAAAGAAGGGCTTTTTTTTTTTAAATTTCTTTTCAGTGTACCAGAATTCATTGTTTATGTACCACATTAATGCTGGCTTTTAAAATGTTTTCAAAATGAAATCAGGGTTTCCCAAAATAGTAGATTTCCTACAATTTGAACTGGAGGCTCCAGTTCATTTTCTATGGGAAATGTTTCGCTATATTGCTTTATAATATTTTCTCCATATTGAGACGGGGCCAGTACCAGCTCTGATCATGTGCTTAAATGCCGGAGTTGAATCCCAGGGATGATAGTCACTATAAAAGACAAGGGGCATGGACTTGATCATGGTTTGCTTGAGAGCTAGAATGCTCCCATAAATGTAGGTCCACTCCTGACATTTACAATTGATCATTTCTATGATGAAATGATCAATTGATCACAGTGAGGACCATTTCTGCAGCCCACCCTCATCCCTGAATCTATTCTTCCCAATGTACAAAGACTTGGGCTTCTCTGGAAACTAATATAACCCAACTGACTCTGAGAATCATTTTTCTTCCAGTCATTAAAACTATACTTCTGTAAGAACTCTGGCATTACAATGCAAGTGTTGAGTATAACTGATCTGAATTTTTATTGACTGATTGCTGTTTGCATGATATGTAAAAGGTTTTAAAATTTGATTTCTAATAAAATAATGCAATGGGCCAAGTTGTTAAGTGTTTTTTTTTATTAAGCAGTGCATCTTCATGTCTCTCAAGTTATGCTACTTTTGGATGACTTCCTATTTATTCATGCATACTAATGATCAATGAGTATAATCTATCCCAAATAACATTTTGTAAATATCCATATTAAAACTCACATCTCTCAGCTTTGTACAGACAGGGAAAATCCATTTCCCAGAAACAATATGACCCAATTATCACCAAAAGAGAATATAACTGAAAGGACAGAATTGATCATATTTATTTATACTTCTAGCAATTAATTGTAAACTCTCGATGTTTATCTACAATCATTCTTACAGCTACAAATTTGAAAATAAATGTAATGTTGAAAATCTGCATGACAGCTTCTGCTCACTGCTGATTAAATCCATGGCCACAGTTACAGAATCCTTGTGACTTAATCAATGCATAAACTTCCTCAAGATAGATGTGCTGTCATAAGCCCAGGAAATATTTTCTTTTACTTTCCATCACTAAAAAGAAAGGCTAGTACAAAGGAACTTCCAGTAGCTTTGGAAAATTTGATGTTTTAAAATCTTTGCTAGTGTATAGAAATGCAACTAATTTTTGTTATTGATCTTATATGCTGCAAACTGGCTGCACTTATTAGTTCTAATAGTTGTTTGTGGATTTTCTATATATTAAATCATGTCCCTTCTTCATTTCCTGTCTTTTTTCTTTTCTTTCTTTCTTCCTCTAATTACCCTGGGAAAAACCCCTCTAGTACAGTGTTGAATAGAAGTGGTGAAAGCAGATATCCTTTTGTTACTGATCATAGGGAGAAAACATTCAATCTTTCCCCATTAACTATGGGTTACCTGTAGATGCTTTTATGAAGTTGAGGAAGTTACCCTCTATTCCTAGTCTTTCAAATGTCTTTATCACAAAAGGGTGCTGGATTTTGTCCAATGTTTTTACTGTGTCACTTGAGATAATCATGTGTATAGTATGTAACATTTATACATTCAGAGAAGTTTTCTTTTTTTGCATTTTTTTTGGTTTATTTTTTATTGATCAGCAGTTAACAAAAAACCCTGCAACTTATTTTTTTTTTTTTGCTTGGTAATAGACATTTAATATTCTACCATTTTGTAGATGAAAATCTATTTGAAAGAAATTTTCTTTATTTTCACCCAAATATATATATACATACCAAAACCTTCATATATAAGTGGGATTATATGATTAGTGTTTTATTTTGATTTTTTTCCTTTGTCTCATTCTACCCATTCTTCTTTCTAATTACATTGTTTAGTTTCTGCTTCAGATAACTTTCATTAAAATTTGTTTTCTTTTAATATTTTCTATGTTCTGTGATTGTATGAAAATAAATATTCTGCAATACATAAATAATCTATGCAGTCACACAGACACATGCTTATACTGAAAATTTCCAACCTGGAATATTGGCTGTCTTTCTTTTGTTCTAATTAAATTTTATATTCTTTTAACAGATTTTATACTTTCTTTATATATATACTGCACTTCTATGTTAAATTTGTTCTCTTGGTAATTAAACCAAGATAACATTTTATGACCAAAATAACATTTGCTCATTGATTTCCTATTGTTTTTTGCTATTACAGTTTACTTCTTTTTAAAATATTTTCCATTTTTTCAGCTAGAATACCAAATTCCCTTACTAGTTCCATTAGTTTCCTATTAGTTCCTTGAGTTTTCTGTGTGTGTAAGAATGCCCTCAATATAAAAAAAGATATATCGAATTTCATCAACTTTAAGGCATCAATTGTAAAGCATGCCATTATACTATTTATCACAATTGAAAAGAAAATGTTGACAATTAGCCTACGAACAATAGTAGATGCCATCCGTTATATGAAATATCTAAATTTCAGAAAAGCAAAATATGAATAATACTTTAAAATCAAGGAAATACCATTGTTTTATTTATTCTTTCCCATATTTATCATGATTATTTTGTTTTCTTATGTCATCTTCCAAGATCTAATAAACGATGGAGCATTTCTGATTTTTACTCATCACATTCATTGGGGTGGGGTTTATCTGTGCTATTAGAGTTTACAAAGAACTGGCTTTTGGATTTTTTGAACTAATTTAATTGATTTGAGTTTCTACCCACAGTAACATTTTTCATTTACTTTTGTTTTCAATGTTTTTTTTTCAAATTTATTAGTTTAAATTCCTCACTTTTGGTCTAGTTTATATATTTTTAAAAAGTGAATTTATTTAAGATAACAGAATTCTAACTACAGCTTTTTCATTGCTCCAAATAATTTGTGATGGCATATCTGCATTTCATTACTTTCCAGATAACAATTAGTTAATTTGATGTAAATTCCTTAATTTCCAAGGAATTATACTGATGTGGATATTTCAGTCTTTGTAGATAAAACTCTGTATATTATGGTTATTATGGCAGAATTTGGACTTTAAGAGCTTAGTTTGTATTAGATGTAGGCACAGGCTATTAAATACATTGGGGAATGTTTTCCCCTTGACTCAGAGCTCTATACGCAGCAGATGATATTTTTTTCAGAAACGAAGTAATCTTTCTGTGAAAATGAGCTTGGTTTTCTAATTCAAACTTTCACTGAATGTGCAGCTATTGTCCTGTCCCAAGTACTTTCCACATTAATCCTGAGACTTTAAGCCCAAGCCTTTGTGATCCATAATGCGATGTCCTGCAACCACCCTCCAGTCTATGCTCACCTCAGTACCCAGTAGTCATTTTGTAGATTATTACTGTACTTTTAGTTGAATCTTTATTTCTGACACCTCCTGTTGACCACTTTGCAATGATTTCAGCTATAGAGTTAAGGGAATATTTATTACATATTATCCAGTTTCTGTGTGTTCATTATAGTGTATTTTCATCTATTTTCTCAATATTGGAAGTGCCATTACTCTTTTTCACATGAATTTTAAATTATGTGATTATTCATCCATTTTAGACATTTTACCTAAAATTACTCTTACTACATGTGTTTAGATATTATTGTGTATATTGAAGAGCTACAAACAATTTTACCCTATATTTTCCTGAGGAATAACTCTTACTATATATATTGTAACAAAATCATGCAGTTAATTTCTCTTCAGAATAGTTTTTTAGAAATTGATATGCAAAATTATCAAATATTGGTTTGAAAAATCAAAACACAAGAATGGCATGAGCAGGGCTCAATGGAAGGTTGGTTAAAAAAGTGTTGAGAAAATTAATGTAACAGAAATATATGTTATTAAGAAACAAGATTATAGACTTCAAAATAAAATGCCTGTGGACATTTATTCTTGTTTTTGAGATATTTTAAAAATAATATTTCTTTTATTTAATTGAGAGCAAGGCAAATTCTTTTGACTGAGTCCTCAAAGGCTTTTTTTTTTTTTTTAGATTTTATTTACTTATTTGACAGAGAGAGATCACAAGTAGACAGATAGGCAGGCAGAGAGAGAGAGGGAAGCAGGCTCCCCGCTGAGCAGAGAGCCCAATGCGGGACTCGATCCCAGGACCCTGAGATCATGACCCGAGCCGAAGGCAGTGGCTTAACCCACTGAGCCACCGAGGCGCCCCTCAAAGGCTTTCTTAACTTGATTGTTTCTCAAAGTATAAATAAATGGGTTCAATGTAGGTGAAATAGAGAAAGTGAGTAGTGAAACCACTTTATTAATGGGCACTTTTTCCTTTGCTGTAGGATTCATATAGATGAAAATGCATGTGACATAGGTGATGGAGACCACAATCATGTGGGAAGAATAGGTTGAAAAGGCCTTTTTCCTTTGTTGAACAGAAGGGAACCTAAAAATTGTCTTGATGATATAAGCATATGACAGAACCACACATGTAAGTGTCATATTCAAGGTCAGCACAGCACAGATTATAACTGTCCATTCCATGAACCATGTATCTGAACATGAGATATTTACTAAGGGAAATGCATCACAGCCAAAATGATCAATTATGTTAGAGTCACAAAATTTTAGATTTAAACCCAGGCTAAGTGGTGGGATTATTATACATAAACCAGCCATCCAAGAACAGATGATGAGAGTCCTGCAGGCACTGTTGCTCATGATGATCACATAATGCAAGGGTTTGCAGATGGCCACATAATGGTCATAGGACATGGTGGCTAGCATAAAAAACTCTGATACTCCACAGAGGTCGGTAAAAAACACTTGGATGACACAAGCATTATAGGTAATAACGTTGTCACCTGTTGCTATGCTATACAAATATCTGGGAATAATGGCAGATATGAATGAGATCTCCAAGAAGGAGAAATTTTTTAAGAAAAAGTACATGGGTGTTTTAAGGTGGGAATCCACAAAAGTGAGTATAATGATGGTCAAGTTTCCAGTTACACTCAGTGTGTAGGTCAGAAAGAGAAAGATAAAAATCAGAACTTGCAGCTCAGGTCATCCGTAAGTCCCAGCAGAATGAATGTTGTTATTGTACCATTTCTCATCACTGACTTCTGACTTCTCTCCAATCTGCATGCGATATTCAGATAAATGTTCTCATTGATTATAGATTATTTTAATTGTTCTAAAATATAATGTATTCAAGCTTTTATATTTCATTATGCTTTTAACATAAATATATTATATGTATACTTACATTTTATGCCTATCCTGTACTTAGGATTTTCCTATGTGACCAAGTAGATTACTGAGGGAGTGTCATTTTAAGGGTAAAAAAGTTCTTTCCTATTGAGAAACTGAGTGACAAAATTTCATGCTCGGTTTCATATCTTCTCTTGACACTTTGGGTCTTTTTAGAAAAACAGTGCTAATATAACTTGGGTTCACTATTTAGACACTAGAGCAAAACTAGAGGTCTTTAGGGACACCCAAGTGGCTCAGTAGGTTGGGCATCTGCCTTCAGCTCAGGTCATGATCCAAGGGTCCTGGGATCAAGTCCTGTATTGGGCTCCTTGCTCAGCAGGGAGCCTCCTCCTCCCTCTGCCTGCCTCTCACCCTGCTTTTGCTCTCTCTCTCCGACAAATAAATAAATAATATCTTTAAAAACAAAACAAAACTGGAGGTCTTTGTTCCGAAAGAAGATTTTTGTTCTTTGGTGTGTTTTTAGGTTAAGTGAGCTTAATTCTTATGAACAACTTCACAACCTGCTGATTCCCCTACCTCCTGCTACAGAGCCTAGCTATTTATCTTTCTGAATATTTGCATTACCAGCTGAATTTGTGTTACCTTTACTGCTGATACAGGTGATGACTGCCTTCTCTTCCCTCTCTCATCTTCCAGTGAATGAATTATTTTATTTTCATTGATGTCATACCTATGGGGATTCAGATAAGTCCAATACACAATCAAGATCTTAAACATTGAGTTTTTCTGGCATATCGAGTTTCTTTGTGTTATGAGCAAATTCACTTTATTATTTAATTTACTGTGTTCTCTTCTCACTGAGATTGGGGTAGAATTGTTTGTTGCAGAATTGTTTGGGACTATTTACCTCATTCACAGTGTTTCTAATATATGGAAAAATTGCCGAGGATCAAGGTTTACTCAAAAGTTAGAATCCTTCTAGGAAATTTAGTTTTTTATTCAACCACTATCAAATAGTTCTATCAAATGGAGATGCAAAAGGAATATTTTATATTTATATACTTTGCAGCCCACCCACTTTCCTTTCATGTTTTCTCTGAATCTCTGAGATAATGTATATTATAGTGAAATCTTACTCAGCCCCCAAATGTTGAACATTATCCAATTTTCAAAATATAGTCATTTTTTCCCCAAGATATTAGAACCTACTTCATGATGGAAGTTAGTAAGTTGACACAAAACTATAACTAACTGATTTTGTTTATTCTGTCTTTCTAATGAGTTTTCAAAATGAGCACAGGACTCTGTCATGGGATGCTGTCATTTCAGTCATTATGGTGTTCTTTTCAGGGATGGGAAGAGGAATATGAGTGCATGCTTATATAATTCTATATATAGGAAGACAATTTATTTTATTTTACTTTATATTTTATTTTATTTTTTTTTTCAGTGTTCCAAGATGCATTGTTTATGCATCACACCCAGTGCTCCATACAATACGTGCCCTCCATAATACCCACCACCAGGCTCACCTAACCCACCTCCCCTGCAAAATCCTCAGTTTGTTTCTCAGAGTCCACAGTCTTTTGTAGTTTGTCTCACCCTCCAATTTCCCCCAATTCACTTATCCTTTCCTTCTTATAGGAAGACACTTTATTTTAAATTTGAGGCTGGATATCTATTCAAAATTACCCTAAATACTTCTTACATTAAGTTAGATACAGATTTGTTTATGTATCTTATGCATACAATGCTCCAGGCAATGACATTTATCTATACAAGGGAAAGTCATTCTAAAAAATGAAGTCTCATGCATATATCTTAGATACACTGAAAATATTAAAATTATCACTGCAAATCTATTTTCTTTCTTAGATGTAAATATAACCTAGATCCTATGAAGGGAACCACAGTCAAAGAGACAAACTTTATTGTACTTACTTTTCTGTTCGTAGATCAGAGCTTCTGTTGTTTTTTTCACCATAGCCAATATCAAGACCACAATGTTAAAAGTCATATTTTTATAAAGGTGTTTATGTCTTCATATTCACTGACATGTCTGGGAATGCATAGAACTCCCTTTGCTTGCTTTCTCCAACAACTTGGACAGACTTGGTAATGGGCTTAATGCTGTTAGAAGCCTCTACATATTTTCTTACTATCTCCATCACTGAAAAGAAAATAAATTACCCTAAGGTCTCAGGAACTCTCTCCACTGGTGGGAGAAATGAATTTTAAATCATAACGACAGAGAAAAATGCATACACCATGTCAAATGTGGGTTATCTTTTTAATTTCCAGAAAACGTTAAGAGTGAAAAAAATGAATGGTCCTTGGGGACCTACAGTCAAGAGTCATTGATTTTCTGAGTAATGAAGTTTGGCACAAACACAAGTAACACTGGCTTCAGTGGGGACTCTGCCTTTGGAGATAGGAGGATTTTTTAGAGCATCATTTGACACAGGTCAGGAGGGCAACTGTATCATTCAAGTTACATAGTTAATTTGTTTTAAACTTTCACATCCACTAAGGCATTTGGAAAATTATAATCCTTTAGTTATGAATGAAATCCTTTATTATATAAATGTTTTATTATCATTGGTTAATTTTAATCAGATAAGCACAAGGAAAAGTTTATATAATTATATAAGGCTACCGCTTGCATTATAGAACTTACCTTTTCAGATTTTCTTCTCCAAATATATCAACTGCATTATAAGTATTAGTTATGAATGCATAAAGATTTTTGGCCATATTTTATAATTGGATACAAAACATACACTTCATGGTTGCGTAGTAACACAGATATACTTAATGCCACTAATTTTACACTTCAAAATGGTCAAAATGGTAAATTTTATGTTATGTATATTTTACCACAATATAAATATATGCTTTCATATATTTAAACATTTATTAATTTATTCCATAATGTGCCTTTGTTTTTTCCAATTATTCAGTATTAATAATGTTGGCTGTATGAATATTTTGGCAATTTTAAACCAATGCCTCAATTAAATGTCAGTGTTCTTTATTTTCCATAGTTATCAACTATTCTATCAAAAGCATTTTCATACAAATATTTTTGCATGTGTGATAATGATTGGTGGAAGTGAAATTTCTAGATAAAAATATTCTGCTTTTAGAAAATGTGTGTAATCAGAGCCATAGATTATTTTGGATCAAATATGTGTCGCCATAATTAGGTTTTAGTACATTATTTTTATTTTTATGCTTATTTGTATCTTGCTCTTTTAAATAAGTTAAATATGAATTTTAAGATTTTAGTAAGTCTTTAAAAGTGTCATTGCTGATTTTTGGCATATAGTTCATGGTTTTATAGAGTCAAATCTATCTTTTTTTGTTTTTTAGTTTTTAAACAGCATTATTGAGATATAATTGACATTCAATAAGATGTACACATTTAAAGTGTACAATTTTATGTTTTGACATATTGTATGTTCCCAAGAAAATAACACCATAATCACAATCATAAATATATAAATTATTCCTCAAAGTTTTCTTGTGCCCCTTTTTAAATCCTTCCTTCCTGGTCCCCACCTCCCTACTCTTACTGCTGCTATTTATAGCCAGCCATTTTTCATCTGGCTTATTTTATTCAGCATGAGTTTTTGAGATTCATCCACATTATTATGTGTATCTATAAGTCACTCCTATTTCTGAGAAAAAATTCCATTTGTGGATATATCATAATCTGCTTACTATTCACCTGATATAAGATATTTTGTCATTTTAATTTTAAGGCACTTACAAATAAAGCTGTTATGAACCTTCATGCACAAATCTCTCTAATGACATATCCTTTCATTTCATTGTAGATTGGATAAACACCTAGGAGTGGAATGGCTGGGGCATATGGAAAGTATATATGTAACTTTTTAAGAAACCAGTTTTCCAAAGCAGTCACATGATTTTACAGTCCCACCAGTGGTGTAGGAGTCTTTTCCTTCCTTCATTCCTTCCTTCCTTCCACTTTCTTTCTTTCTTTCTTTCTCTCTCTCTCTCTCCCTTCCTTCCTTCCTTCCTTTCTTTCTTTCTTTCTTTCTTTCTTTCTTTCTTTCTTTCTTTCCTTCTTTCCTTCTTTCTTCTTTTTTTTCTTTCTTTGACTTTATTTATTTATTGGAGAGAGAGAGAGAGACAGACAGTAAGAGAGAGCCAGAGCAGGGAGGAGAGGGAGGGAGCCTAATGTGGGGATTGATTTCAGCACTCTGGGGTCATGACCTGAGCTGAAGACCGAAACTTAACTGACTGAGCCACCCCGGCACTCCACATGGTCCACTTATTTTATATGATCAATTTTTATACTTTTAGACATTCTAGTAGGTGTTGTGGTATTTCATTGTGATTTTAATCTTTGTACACCCAATAGCTCATATGTTCATTATCTTTTGGTGCATTTAGTTGCCATCTGTATATCTTCCTTGGTAAGGTATCTGTTTAAATCATTTGCCTATTTTTTAAAATTAATTAATTTATTTATTTTCAGCATAACAGTATTCATTGTTTTTTGCACCACACCCAGTGCTCCATGCAATCCATGCCCTCTCTAATACCCACCACCTGGTTCCCCTAACCTCCCACCCCCAGGCGCTTCAAACCCCTCAGATTGTTTTTCAGAGTCCATAGTCTCTCATGGTTCACCTCCCCTTCCAATTTCCCTCAACTCCCTTCTCCTCTCCATCTCCCCATGTCCTCCATGCTATTTGTTATGCTCCACAAATAAGTGAAACCATATGATAATTGACTCTCTCTGCTTGACTTATCTCACTCAGCATCATCTCTTCCAGTTCCGTCCATGTTGCTACAAAAGTTGGGTATTCATCCTTTCTGATGGAGGCATAATACTCCTAATGTATATGGACCACATCTTCTTTATCCATTCGTCCGTTGAAGGGCATCTTGGTTCTTTCCACAGTTTGGCGACCATGGCCATTGCTGCTATAAACATTGGGGTACAGATGGGCCTTCTTTTCACTACATTTGTATCTTTGGGGTAAATACCCAGTAGTGCAATTGCAGGGTCATAGGGGAGCTCTATTTTTAATTTCTTGAGGAATCTCCACACTGTTCTCCAAAGAGGCTGCACCAACTTGCATTCCCACTGACAGTGGAAGAGGGTTCCCCTTTCTCCACATCCTCTCCAACACATGTTGTTTCCTGTCTTGCTAATTTTGGCCATTCTAACTGCTGTAAGGTGGTATCTCAATTTGGTTTTAATTTGAATCTCCCTGATGGCTAGTGATGATGAACATTTTTTTCATGTGTCTGATAGCCATTTATATGTCTTCTTGGAGAAGTGTCTGTTCATGTCTTCTGCCCATTTTTGGACATGATTATCTGTTTTGTGTGTGTTGAGTTTGAGGGGTTCTTTATAGATTCTGGATATCAGCCTTTTGTCTTTACTGTCATTTGCAAATATCTTCTCCTATTCCGTGTGTTGCCTCTTTGTTTTGTTGACTGTTTCCTTTGCTGTGCAGAAGCTTTTGATCTTGATGAAGTCCCAAAAGTTCATTTTCACTTTTGTTTCCTTTGCCTTTGAGACATGTCTTGAAAGACATTGCTGTGGCCAATTGTGAAGAGTTTACTGCCTATGTTCTCCTCTAGGAGATGGATTCCAGCCTCATGTTGAGGTCTTTTATCCATTTTGAGTTTATCTTTGTGTACAGTGTAAGAGAATGGTCGAGTTTCATTCTTCTACACATAGCTGTCCAATTTTCCCGGCACCATTTATTTAGGAGACTGTCTTTTTTCCACTGTATATTTTTCCTGCTTTGTTGAAGATTATTTGACCAGGGAGTTGAGGGTCCATATCTGGGCTCTCTACTCTGTTCCACTAGTCTATGTGTCTGTTTTTATGTCACTACCATATTTTTTAAAAATTTCTTTTCAGTGTTCCAGAATTCATTGTTTATGCACCACACCCAGTGCTCTATGCAATACATGCCCTCCATAATACCCACCACCAGGCTTACCCAACTTCCCACCCCCCGGCCCTCTAAAATCCTCAGTTCCTCAGAGTCCACAGTCTCTTCATGGTTCACCTCCAATTTCCCCCAACTCACTTCTCTCTATCTCCTAATATCTTCCATGTTATTCCTTATGCTCCACAAATAAGTGAAACCATATGATACTTGACTCTCTCTGCTTTACCTATTTCACTCAGTATAATCTCTTCCAGTCCCATCCATGTTGATATAAAAGTTGGGTATTCATCCTTTCTGATGGAGGCATAATACTTCATAGTATATAGGATTTATGTATTTTGAGAGAAAGAGAGAGAGGGAGTGGGAGACATGGGAAAAGCAGAGGGAGAAAGAGAGACTCTCAAGAAGACTCCCCACTGAATGCTGAGCCCAGTGTAGGTCTTGGTCGTATCACCCCAAGATCATGACCTGAGTTGAAATCAAGACCTGGACACTTACCTGGATGAGTCACCCAAGAGCCTCCTATTTATTTATAAAGTTTTTTTATATGAGTATAGTTGACACACAATATCACATTAGTTTCAGATGTACCAAACTGATTCAATTATTTGAAATTCTTTGGGTCAATTAGTATTATGTATTTGGCCCTTTCTCTGATCTGATTACTTACATAGCACCTAACTCAAGTACTCCCCATCTTCAATCATTGAATACTTGGTCGTTCTCCCACGTTGCTGAATTAAAAGCATTTGCTTTAGAGGCCTCAGTTAGATGGCTACATGGAGTTTAACTTGGTTGCCTTAAAAAGTTTCCTTCTTAATAATTAGAAAGGACAGATATCATCTTCCACTTTGTACCTAGTCCCATAGTTTAGCCTAAAGAATATAGAAAAGCAAAATGAGAGTAAGAACAGGTCACAGCTAACAGTGGCATGTCAATACCAGGTTAAGGGACAACACAGAATTTCCAACGGTGATATAGATAGGAACTGGATCTGCAGCTCAGACACATTTCCTCCATTCCCATCACCACAATTCCAGATAATTAACTCATCCCGAGGCACCTCATTCAGCCTGCATGTACTGAAGATGGTATCTTTTCTTAAAAACAACAACAACAAAAAACCACACAGACACACCATTTTATCCCAGCTTTTAATTATTTGCATTATTAAGAACACTGTCATGAAATTGACATTGACATTAAGATACAAGAAATTAAAAATAGACTTTACATTAAAATGTAAATGACTATTAGAAAGTAAGATCACCCACTGGTAAAATGTCGGCAAATGAATCTCTCAATGGAGATAAAATTTACACATTTTATGCATAGTTTTTGTTAATTTTTAATTTTTATTTTTTTGCATACTTCTTGCTTAAAATGAGGGTGTGATTATGGCAGAGGATGCTTAAGAGTGTCCTCCCAAATTCCATGATGATCTTCATTCTAGATGATCTTCATTGTATTGATACATAAAAACAGGTTGTCAGTGACTGTCATATATTTGTCACTCATCCTGAAAAGTCACACTTCATTAATGGTTGTCGAAACCTTTCATAAATTATTAAAATAACACATCAAATCTGTTATTTTGTTTTAGACACTTTCCCCAGAGAAAACATCATTCTAGAGTTCAAGGAAGAAAAAAAAGCCAAAAATCACTTTTCTGATAGTCATGATCTCAGATGTTTAGTGAACCCTAAAGTTGCAAAGGGTGAAAAAAGTCATCCAGGAATGTCTTATCATGGAGATAGGTGGGTGGGCTCTGATTGCTCATTCTGTGAATACAGACTTACACAGAGAGCTTAGCAATTGCAGTTTTCACTAAGTGATCCATCATCTATGGAAGACGAAGAGTTTTTCAGCAGGAAGCTTGCCTCCTTGTGAGCCCAGGAGAAATTTTCTTTACCCTGTTAACTACAGAGCTTATAATAGTTTAAATGGGTATGTAAGGATCTCTGTTTCTGTAAAAATTGATATTCTGATATTTCTAGCACAGGAAAATATTTCTGAATTGGTAAAATTGACCCCATTTTCATTTAAGTGAAATAAGCACATATGTCCTTGGTGGTTATTACTAAACATTATTAATGTATCTCTTATGTAAGATTTTGGAAATACAGAGTGGAACAAACAGAGCTGGAGAAAATATCCTGAGACACAGATATAAATAACATTAACATCAGAAAGAGGCCAGGTATGCAATAATAAGTACCAGATTACAAGGCAAAGTGCAACTTTCTTTTCTTTTATTTCAACATCATTTTAAGTATTTTGTAAGATTATAAGGACAATTTTTCTAATATATATTAATCCTGTAAAATGTGTAATTAATGCTTAGTGTAAATATAACTATCCAAATAATAAAAAATAAAAAATCTTTTAAGAAAAGGCAAAATGATTGCTCTTGATAGTTTTCAGAAATACCTCCCAGATTTTTATGATTCTTCTCTTTTTATATTTCATGGGCCTTTCTATTTCTATTTTAATTATTAATTGATTATTTTTTGTATGTAGGTGTCTCTTTTCCTGATTTATTAGGAATAATTGGCAAATAAAATCAAATATGGTGATTTAATACACATATACATTGTGAGATGAATACCACAATCAAGTGAATTAACACATCCATTACCTTATATATATATAATTTTTAATTTTGTGGTGAGAATGCTTAAGATTTCCCAGCCAATTTCAAGTATATAATTCATCCGCTTCAGAATAATTATTTTGAAATCTACTTCACGTAACTCATAGATTTCCATTTCTTTGTTCTCAGTACTGGAAACAGTACATTGTTCTCAGTACTGTGCTTCCCTGATGGTGTCTCATGTTTCTACTGGTTTTGCACTGATGTCTACAAATTTGAGGCAGCAGTTGCCTCTTGCAGCTTTTTCAAACTGGCTTTGGTGGGAAAAGACTTGAGTCTCCAAATGAGTGTGAGAGTGCCCACTAGGTGGGGGGCAGTGTTTCCACTTCTAGGGAGGGAGCAGTAGTGCCCCAGTGGGCTGGGCATAGAACAGTGCAGTCTAGTCATAGCTGCATTTTAGGCCCCAGGGTTGGAGTGCAGAGTGGTGACAGCCTGGCCTTAGTAGTGTTGGGTCAAAGCTGTGACCAAGGACTCAGGGGGCAGGGTATATGGTAGCAGAAAGGAAGACATGACCTGGTGAAGGGATTAACTAATGACAGATCTTCAGAGAAACATACTTTCAAAGAATAAGATGAATAAAGATCAATTATTAAGATGTCACTAAAGAATTACTAGTGAAATATCAATTGTAATGTGTGAGAAAGCCACTTTAGCTCAACATGCACATCTTAAAAGATTATTTATTTATTTGACAGAGAGAGAGAGAGAGAGAGAGAGATCACAAGTAGGCAGAGAGGCAGGCAGAGAGGAGGAAGCAGGCTCCCTGCTGAGCAGAGAGCCCGATGCGGGGCTCGATCCCAGGACCCCGAGATCATGACCTGAGCCGAAGGCAGAGGCTTAACCCACTGAGCCACCCAGGTGCCCCGACATGCACATCTTAAAATGCTCATTCAGATTTATTCAATTTATCCTAGCTTGTAAGAGTTCCAAATGTAGTGAGGATTGTGATTTAGAATGGCAAACCTTTGTACAGGGGACTAAATTTAAGCTTAGGGAATCTGCAAGAGATTGAGGGACTACATTTATTTGCACAATCCCTTGTAGAGTATATGGAATATATTCCTTCTGATACAGTTACATATTTTACTCTTACCAATGTACACAAAGGGTCAAGAAAAACAAAATATTATATAGACATATTATATTCCATAATGCTCTCAATGCAATGGCCTCCTTGAAAATTGGAAAGGGCAGTTAAACACTAGTTATTTAAAAAAGTGGTTGACAAAATTTAAATAAAAATAAAATTTTATTTAAATAATTGTCTCCTCACAGTGAAGATGAAAGGAAGTAATATGGGGACTTAACTGGAAATATTTATAGGACCAGGAGATGTGAAAGAGGGGTGGGTAGTATTATAACTTAACAACTTTGTACATTTTTTTGTATATATTATTTTTAGTACTATTTTCCTCATATGGTTTTCTGGGCTAGATTTGAATTTATAGGTGTCTGATGAAGAGAATGCCAATAGTCAAGACATAATATTCATACCATTAAATTCAACAGTACATACTTCTAGCGATTCTTTAGTAGAGGTCATAATTTCATCCATTTAGCTAAAATAGAGGTAACTATGAATGTGGTTCCCTTAACTAACTGACAGGGATAGTTCTGTAATATTTTACCTGTCCAGTCTGGTGACAACTGAGTTGAGGTGGGACAAGGAAGAAGCTTTATCAAGTTTCCTGTGACTGCCATGTTTGGATGAAGACTATAGCTGAGATGGAAAATCAGCTTCATTCATCACCAATGTGAAGCTTACAGAATCATTAAACATTGCATCTGGCTGGTAGATGGGGGAAAAAGCGTTGGTGAATCATGTATTAGATATTTTATAGGCCAGGTTTAAAAATGGTGCACATCACTTCCACAGCCATTCTGTTAACTATAACAGAGGCTACATAGTCACACCTGACAGTGTAGAAATATGGCAAAAAAAAAAAAAAGTAGTCTACTGTGTTTCCAGGGATAATATCCAACATATTTGGCAAACATCAATTTTTGTCAGACACTAAGAGCAAATAGGCACAAAGTTTAATTTTAGCGGAGAGTAAAAAAGTGGAATAGTGCTTACAGTAAGCTGTTTAAAAAGAAAGTGAGAGTGTCTGTATGACTTGAGAATAAATGATATAGAGACGAACTGTTTTAGAAGCCTCTTTGTCCTTCCTTTCAGCTGGATTCATAGACTCATTTCTCCTTTACATCTTTGAGAGGAATGCAATTTTTTTAATTGAGTCATGGAAAGCTTGCTTCACTTGCTTGTTTCTCAGTGTGTAAATAAAGGGATTCAACATTGGTGAGACAGATGTAATAAGAAGTGAAA